>NW_022639517.1:1003062-1003386 GCF_010583005.1 Odontomachus brunneus | reverse complement strand
AATCTGAACGGGACGATCGACCAAATTAATTCGCACATGTAAAAGTACAGTATTTTATTAACATGATAAAAAAATGTCATTATCTGCTGTTTTATTGCAGTAATTTTCTATACATTTTTTGGTAGAAAATTAATTTCGAATTATCGTACTAGTCTTTCTTACATTATTTATACGCTAAACGGTTTCGTCTATATTTTGCTGCTTAAAAGGCGAACAAACTATAATATTTTTCTTCCTTAAACTTTAAATGGGCAATACAAAGCGCTTTTTATCGGGTGTATATCAGTTGGACACGGGGCAATTGGACACAGTCCAATCACAAGT
>NW_022639517.1:1002177-1002970 GCF_010583005.1 Odontomachus brunneus | reverse complement strand
CTTTTTATCAAGTGAGGAATTGGCGTAGTGTCTAAGGCGACGGACGATTATCCAAAAGATGACTTCAGTTCAAGTTCGAATCTCACTAGAGAAAATATTAGAAATTATGAAAAAATAATGTAGAAAAATTTTTTTTGTCATAGTATTTTATGAGTATTTATGAGAAAGCGCTTATTCTATGAGTAATTATGAAAAATTATGAGAAAATTTAATTGAAGAACCTACGAAACGACAGGATCTGCGCGCAATCTGCAGCCAATCTGCCGTCATAGTCTGTCGACAGGCTCTGCGCGCAATCTGCCGCCAGTCTGTCGTCAGAGTCTGTTCGCAGACCCTGTCAACAGTCTGGCGGCAGATTGGGGACGCAGATGTCTATGGATCTGTCGACAGATCCTGCTCGGATTCGACAGATCCTGTCGACAGTCTGACGTCAGTCTGCGCGCAGATTGCTTACTGGGTAAATATTTAACGTACAATATTAGTAATATTAGTAATTTCTAATTATTTCATGTCTAATATTGGCTGAATATTGGGAAATATTGACCGATGTATTCCTAAAATAACCAATATTTAGCCAATATAAAGCCAATGAATTTTGCTACTACCCAGATAGCCAAACCTGTGCGAGCAGATTTTACGCAGAGTATGTCAACAGTGTCTGTTGACAGAATGGCAACAGACTGCACACAGAAACTGTTTTAGCAGTCTCTGACGACAGATTGATGACAGACGGGAGCGGTGTACTTGGACACGGTGCACTTGGACACAGCCAATCACAGCACCGTGTGATTAG
>NW_022639517.1:1001700-1002167 GCF_010583005.1 Odontomachus brunneus | reverse complement strand
GATTTTACGCAGAGTCTGTCAACAGTATCTGTTGACAGAATGGCAACAGACTGCACACAGAAACTGTTTTAGCAGTCTCTGACGACAGATTGGTGACAGACTGCGCGCAGAGCCTGTCGACAGATTCTGACGACAGACTGACGGCAGATTGCGCGCAGATTCTGTTTCCTAGATAGGCTATTTAATTCTATTAAGGGCCATATGTACGTTATTAAATGGGGCAGTTTCACATACACACTATGTAAAACTGCTGCAGAGAAGTCAAGATAATTATATTGTGCAATAATTGTACACATATATACAATAAAAACAATGTTTATATTTTAAAATTGTATTACTTATTTTTTATAAAAAAGCAACAATAATAGGGAAATAACGAGTACAAGTATAGAATAGTACAACGGTTAAATGGCCATTTAAAGGCGTACACATGTCATTCCTGGTAAAAATTGTTCTCATAATTTTTC
>NW_022639517.1:984888-1001638 GCF_010583005.1 Odontomachus brunneus | reverse complement strand
CAACAATAATAGAGAAATAACGAGTACAAGTATAGAATAGTACAACGGTTAAATGGCCATTTAAAGGCGTACACATGTCATTCCTGGTAAAAATTGTTCTCATAATTTTTCATACAATTTCTCATCTTATTATTTTTTTTAATGTTGTTATGTCATTAAATCAGATTTAACCGTCATGCAATAAGTACTGAAGGCAGCAGCATCGAATAAAAAATTAGTCTCGCTATGTAAATAACTTTTACAGAATTTTTTTGATGGTTTATTTAAAAATATATCATGCTTCGATTTTGATAAAACTTAATACAATCTGAACGGGACGATCGACCAAATTAATTCGCACATGTAAAAGTACAGTATTTTATTAACATGATAGAAAAATGTCATTATCTGCTGTTTTATTGCAGTAATTTTCTATACATTCCTTGGTAGAAAATTAATTTCGAATTATCGTACCAGTCTCTCTTACATTATTTATACGCTAAACGGTTTCGTCTATATTTTGCGGCTTAAAAGGCGAACAAACTATAATATTTTTCTTTCTTAAACTTTAAATGGGCAATACAAAGCGCTTTTTATTAAGTGAGGAATTGGCGTAGTGTCTAAGGCGACGGACGATTATCAAAAAGATGTCTTCAGTTCAAGTTCGAATCTCACTAGAGAAAATATTAAAAATTATGAAAAAATAATGTAGAAAAATTTTTTTTGTCATAGTATTTTATGAGTATTTATGAGAAAGCGCTTATTCTATGAGTAATTATGAAAAATTATGAAAAAATTTAATTGAAGAACTTACGAAACGACAGGATCTGCGCGCAATCTGCAGCCAATCTGCCGTCATAGTCTGTCGACAGGCTCTGCGCTCAATCTGCCGCCAGTCCGTCATCAGAGTCTGTTCGCAGATCCTGTCAACAGTCTGGCGCCAGATTGGGGACGCAGATGTCTATGGATCTGTCGACAGATCCTGCTCGGATTCGACAGATCCTGTCGACAGTCTGACGTCAGTCTGCGCGCAGATTGCTTACAGGGTAGGATATGTCTCAGTTTTTATATTGTGCTAACTGGGTATCTTCAATTAAATGGAAGATATTTTTAATTCTTCTTATAAATTGTGATACTAGTCATATTTTGTCAATTCAAAATTTTGTTGATGAATCTTTAATAATCTTTTAATAATAATGATGATCTTGGAATAAATGATTACATATACAAACCTTATACTTATATATCTACTTTTTTAAGTAAATCTATGTAGGCTTCGGCGACCAAATCATCATTTGTTATGGATAATGCTTGCATCAGATCATTAGCGATTTTTTGTCCAGTTTCTATATCTTGATCTTCTTGCAAGACTACCTAAATCAGCATAAAATTATTAAAGTTAGAAAGTTCTGTCAAAAGGCTTGGTAATATGAAGAAAAGGAATGGCAAACCTCAAGTTCTATAAAATTGCCCAAACCATCAACTTGGTCGACATGTATTCGAGTTTGTCCAACAATAAATAACCGCCTAATCTTCTTAACAACTCCTACTACACCCATGGATTCCGATAAAATATTCATAAGTAATTCAGAAACATCTGAGTTTAGTGCTATTTTATTATAATTACATAATTTAGGGCCTAATACATTAGGTCGTTTGTAAAAAATGTACTCTGCAGCGTTATCCTACATAAAGAAAAACGTATTATATAAATTATATATTACAATGTATGTGTGTGTATAAAATAATATAAAAACTTAACATAAAATATAATATTAAAGTCTTTTATACAAAAAAAATATTATCCAGTAAACACAATAATATAACCCCAGATAACACAGAGATCCCTTATAGAAATATCATACTAAGAATCATTGATAATTACTTATTATCCAGTATTTTTAAGACTGAAAATAAGTAATTATCAATGATTCTTAGTATGATATTTCTATAAGGGATGGACAGAAGTTCCTAGAGAATTCGTTTTAAAGAATAGATATAGAACTAGAAAAATGAATACATGAAAAATTCTTGAAGAATTAACCACAATAAGTTCGTCTTGAAATATTCCTTAGAACTTTATTATAGCGAATACTTTGCAACTTAATTCCAAGTGTTCCTAGAACACTTTGAGAATTCGTGAGGAATTAGGGATAATGGCTCCCGCCCACAGGACGCGGCAACACTAACCGCGCGGCGGAAGTTCGTGCGATAGCCAATCAATATGCTGCTTTCCGTAATAACCTGGTAGCTCTCACGGAAAAACAACATATTGATTGACTGTTGCGCGAACTTCCGCCGCGCGGCAAGCATTGACGCGTCCTGTGAGCAGGAGCCATAATGCAGAGAACGAGACATAAGCGTCGTAATCGTAGATGTAAAGTCCCAGTAAGCAAGAAACATAAAATCAACTTTCTAAAACGTTGATATTATGTATATTTGTATTATGATTATGTGTATTATGATATTGGTAATATTTCTTCATAATATTCTACAAACGTTTCTAAAACGTTGCTTAATAATATTATATTTCAAACATTAAAGAAATGTTTTAAAAACATTTTAAAACATTTTTTTGAATGTCGTTGCGAAATAAGCAAGAAATATTAAATTAATGTTTTTAAAACGTTGATATTATGTACAGGATGTTGCACTTATATACAGATCAGTACGACGAGTTGCCTCGTCGGCAGGCGCGCTTTCTTTGGCTGATATTTCACGTGTCGTACGACAAGTTTCTTGGATACGTTCATTGGTTGACGAACAGAGAACCTAGAAATACTCTATTCGCCAACCAATAAACATATCCGAAAAGCTTGTCGTACGACACGTGAAATAGCATCCTTTCCCCAGCGAGAAAGGTTACGTTGATTCGACGTCTATCAAACGTCTATATGAAACGTCTATCTACCATCTACGTCTATCTACCATCTACGTTTATCTACCATCTACGTCTAATCTAGATTAAGATTTATATCAACCTAAAAACAGTCCACATTTAGACCGTCTAATAGACCGTCATTTCGACGTCTTATCGATGTCTTTCAGACGCTTTAGATGTCTAATAGGTATCGATGCGATGTTTATTTAACTATGCTATTTTTCCCTGGGTAAAAGTCAAGTGAGAAATTAATCGATGTCAAAAAGACGTCGAATCGACGTCGAAATTGTCAAATAGATTCGACGTCGAACGATAAGTCATTTCTCACTGGGTTATTTCATAAAAAAAACTAATTCCTAATTTTCTTCGTATCTTATAACTGCTAGAAACCGAAGATTGTCAAACACACGCTAAAATCCTCCCTCAATAATTTCGAATCCGAAGCGATCATCCATACATCTTGACTGCGTTGCTTAACCCTGACGATTGAGCGGCATGCGGTAATTCCAATAACTCCAACGACGTTCTTACAATTTATGCTTATAAAATATATATTTACAGTGTTCACAGTATTATAACGTACCTAGCAAATACATGCGTTGATTCGCCTATCTATTTTATTTAATATCTTTAAAGTTTATGTAGTTATTTGCAAAATGACTTTGACCATTCCTTCCAGTTTAGTGTTTTTCGAGTAATCTGACATTCCTATCTTTGTAATACTATAACTGAAACGGAAATCTAAAAAGAAACTGACGTCTCCACTTAGAATAAATTTTTTTATGCAAAATGCGCGCGATCCCAGTGAGAAATGACTTATCGATCGACGTCGAAAAGACGTCGAATCGACGTCTATTTGACGATTTCGACGTCTTTTCGAGGTCGATCAATAAGTCATTTCTCACTGGGTTAGCGATTACGAGCTAAAATTTACAAGACAGTAGAGCAACTCATTACTTTTATATAAAAGAAAAAAATTTTTACGTCTTAATAAAAAAAAACGGCCTAAAATGTATTAATGAATAAATTTATTATTCATTATTAATTTTATTAATAAGTAAATTAGTATAAAAAATATAATTTATTTATTAGTAAAATATTAAGAAATTTATAGAAAAAAAAAAGAATATTATAGTAAGTTTATTGTGATATATCATATTAAGGAGTATGTCCAGTGTAGCGGGTCTTAAAATATCAGTAAATAAATATCCTGTGCATCTCAAATCAAATCTCTAATAAAAATGAAAACATTTTTATGCGTAAAGCGAAAGATATATATTAGACATCGATTCAATATTGAATATTCGGGGTGTATATCAGTTGGACACGGGGCAATTGGACACAGTCCAATCACAAGTCGCTGTTCCAAGGGACATACAAATGTCTCTAGTCACGGTGCTGTAATTGGCTGTGTCCAAATGCACCGTGTCCAAGTGCACCGCTCCCGAATAGACGTCTAGAGATTGTAAATAATCGACAAAATAAAATTTCGAAATTTTATCAAAATCTCTTTTAATGGTCAATATTTTATGAATGGATTCTAAAACATTAAAATTTACTCAAAATAGAAGACGTCTAAATTGCCATTTTTCTACAGGGTGCGACGCCAAAATCCGGACAAAATTTGAAATTCTTGCCGTTCTATACCACTAGTAGATGTCGCAGTTAGCGTTCAAATAGCTTGACGCATGTACTAAACCATCATAACCTCGAAACAGTCGCAATGTTGAAACCAAGTACGGAGTATAACCGAAGAGCCGCGATTATCGAAAGTATGGGAGCGGTGCACTTGGACACGGTGCATTTGGACACAGCCAATCACAGCACCGTGTGATTAGAGACATTTGTAGGGTCCCTTGGAACAGCGACTTGTGATTGGACTGTGTCCAATTGCCCCGTGTCCAACTGATATACACCCCGAAAGTGTTCGCGCTGGGCGCTCGGCGACAGAAATTATTCGGTTCTTCGGGTACCAGAGATCGACTGTGTATGATGTCATCACAAAGTACAATGAGTCGAAGAAGTCCAACGAAGGTTTTGCAACACCGGTAAGGAAAACCTACTCGAAGGAGTGCGTTGTCAGGACGCCCGACATCATTCAACGGGCTCAGGAGCTGATTTTTGAGGATCCAGGGCAATCGATCCGAAAATTGTCGTCGGTTGTTGGTGTGAGCGAGAAAACTATGCGTCGAATCGTCGAGGAGGACCTCCGCTACAAGTCTTACACAATTAAAGTGAGACAGATGCTTTCCGAAGCCGCCAGGACAAAGCGAGTTGAACGCTGCAACCTGCTTTTGTGTTCCTTAACAGCCCAGATTTGAATCCTTTGGATTTTTATGTATGGAGCGTAGTTGAAAAGGTCACGAACAAATCCAGACATCCAAACTTCGCATCATTGAGAGCCGCTATTGAAGCGACATTCACCGATATGGATCGTGACACATTAAAGCGCGCCTGCGCACACTTCAGACCGAGAATGGAGGCGGTCATTTAAGCAAGCGGGGGATATATTGATGTAAATGTGTTCTTTATGGCCTTACAATGTGGTTAAAAAAATTTTGTAAACCTTTTCGTTTTTGCAATAAAAAATATGTTTGGAAAAAATATATAATTTGTCCGGATTTTGGCGCCGCACCCTGTAGATGTACATTTAGACTAGACGTAACTTAGATCTCTCCGACGTCAGTTAGATGTCGAATCGACGTCTGCGTTCTCGCTGGGTTTTTATGAAGTTTACTGCGTTCAATTGCATGATAATTTCACCAAGGTCTACTATGACACGGTACGCGCGCCTGCCGACGGGGCAACCTGTTGTGCTGATCTGTATGTAAGTGCAACAGCCTTATATCTTTGTAATGTTTCTTCATAATGATGCAAAAATGTTTTTAAAATGTTGCTTAATAATATGACTTTTCAAGTATTTGAGAAATGTTTTAAAAACATTACAAAACATATTTTTGGAATGTTGTTGACAAATAAACAAGAAACATTAAATTAACATGTTTAAAATGATGATATTATATATATTTTTGCAACATTTTTTTATAATGTTATAAAAGTTTTTAAAATGTTGCTTAATAATATTCCTCACAGCATCGAACATTGCAATAAGATTATAGATAACCTAGTAAACATGCATGTCTAAAAGATGTCGAAAAGATATCTAAAAGATATCTTATTCAACATTTTGTTGCATAAGACGTCTTTTAGATATCTTTTCGACATCTTTTAGACATGCATGTTTACTGGGAAGTTACAAGCTCACATATTTTAATGAGCATGTTACTGCAATATTACCCTCTTGCAAGATAACCTTACATTATAATATTGCCGTAAAGTTAATATAATCTTGAATATTTCAGCAAACTTATGTATAATTATTTCACTTTTGTATTCTGAAAATATTACACAATAGGAACATAGTTTATTAATAATCACTTAATTGTCAATACAAATTTTGTTCATATATAGAATTTTTTTGTTACGAAAATAAATATAACTAAATTAAATTAAAATATTATTTATAAAATTAACCCCAGGTAGTATTCATTACACGCTTCAAATACTTTGAAAAATCGTAAAGACCAATACTCATCTTTCAGTCAATACTCTAAAGCATTTGTAATGTCAATACCTAGATAAACATATTTTAAATAAATATTTTATGCATATATCTCTGACTTCCTTTTTATTATATGAAATATTTGAACTAAATAGTTTATTTTTATAGTTGTACTAAATAATATTATAAGAACATTATAATTACTGCTTCGGCTATCCAGTAAGCAAATTGAGAGCAGATTGCGCGCAAATCGGCAACAAATATGATAAAAAATTTACACCAAAACCATAGCCATTTAGCTACAGTTTGGCGACAGAGCTTGTTGTCGGGCAATTGCTGCAAATTTGTAGCAAAAACCGCGCAGAGCCTGCAGCGCAACAAGGTCTGCGCGGTTTCTGCCGCCAATCTGCCGTCAGATTACTACAAACTCTATACGATTTTTGCTGCAAATCTGCAGCAATTACCCGACAACAGGCTCTGTAGCATATCTGGCGACAGTTTGGCAGCAAGATTTGATATAACAAATCTTGCATCAAATTTGTTATCTATTTGCCATCAAAAATTGGTAGCAAGTTCTGCTCGAAATCTGTTTGCTATCTGGATATGGGGATAATAAAAAACACTTAATACAAATTGAAGAAATAGCATAGTAGCCAAGGTGAATCTGGAGGTTGTCTTGAGGTCTTGAGTTCGCGTCCGACCAGTACTGAGTAAATTTTAAGTGTGAAAATAGTGAGAAATCAAATAAAAGTGCTAAATTTCATTTAAAATCAACATAAAGACTAGTTGCAATTGTTTCTGCAAGATATATTTTTTATTAAAAATATTGAGAGGTTCTAGGTATATTATATTAACCTTAATGTAACGTTCCGTACAAGGAACGTTTCTGTAATGTTAAGGAGGGAAGTACAAGTAAATTGTTAAAAACGAGCCGTTTTTTGCGATTTTTTTTTGAGAGAATGAAATAAGCAATCTTCGTGAAACTTGGCATATATTTAAAACTATCATCGAAGATGTCACACAAATTTTTTCGTAAAAAAATATTCCAAAATGGCGGATTTATAAGACACGGATGACAGCGCCTCGAAGACGGAGTGTCCAGTTGGCGGGCACGATGGAGCTCGTAATTTTTATCTAAAATCAAAAATCCAAACGATTTGTTAATTTTATAAGTTTATCTTCTGTGTGAACCTCAAAAACCCGGAAGAAATCGCGAAAAAAAATTTTTATACAGTTTTAAACGAAAAAGTGTGAATTTACGTAAACAATTTTTGTTTTCAACTTGCTGTAAAAAATAGTAAAAATGACTTTTTTTACCAACAAATAGGTTCACTTAGAAGAGAATGTAATACTAAAGAAAATGCGCTTTGTCTAGTTTCGATAGATTATATACTTTTTTTTTAATCCTGCCCGCCAATTTGAAAAAAGCGCAAAAATGAAAACTCGAGAAAAAGCAGTTTAAAGTTTTCGATGTGAATACTATGAGTTATTGGCTACTTACAGCAATTATCGACTAATCGGCTATTCCTGCACCATACATAAGTCCTTCCTCTTCTTCGTACAACTCGTTCGCATGCATTTTCTCCATTCTGCGTGCTGTTCTGGCCTCCTTGCTGTTGAGCGAGTGCCGTTTATCTTGCCTTGCGATTCGACGGTTATCGACATTGTCTGCGAACATTTTGCATTGCTGGCCAATCTTCAAACCCAGCAATTGCATAATCATTAAGACGGATGAATAGCCTTCATTAAACATTCCAGCAGCGATGTAGGCCGACAATTCCACGATTTTCTTCCCCGAGTGAAGATGTTTCGGATTCAAGCGCCACATAGTCGTATTGAACGACTCGTTTGAATTTTGTGTATGTCCGCCTAAACAACGCGTTAAAAGATCTTCAGTGGAAAGTTTTTCGTAGATTGGCCGGATGTGCTTTTCAATCTTGTTGTCAATAACTCGAGCTTCATGCTGATACGTTGACAATTCATTTCTTGCTTCAGCTTGACGCCATTTGCACCAACTGTCGGCGCCTGGTGGACAATTATCGTGCCTTGGAGATTCGTCGCTTGAACAGTAATGATCCAAGGTTGCAAAAATAGCCTTTCTCATGTCTGTCACTGAATTAACATTTCGTCGTATAGCCAAGCCGTAAAAAATTGTCAATTTCTTTATAAGAACTTCCGTCAGTCGATTTTTGCCGCTGAGCTTCTCTTTCTTTTTTATATTTCGGAGCTGCGAACCCATTCTTTTTTCAACATGTCCTACGCACTCGTTTTTTGTAACTGGGCAATCGTCGCCATACGGATTTATTTTCTGAATACCCGCGAACGTTTTCGAGTCTCCATCGCCAATGTAATTGACGTACTTTACGCCGTGCTTTTCTTCAGATCGTACAAACATTTCAGTAATTGAATCAACTTCCATCTTTCCGGCCGAACCTTCGTGATTAGATGAACAATGATCTTTATGATTTTCATACCACTCCAAGAATTCGTCGTCGTCATATTTCTGTTTATTTATAGCACACGCGTGACAGTATCCGCTTTTTACGATGATCAATTACTTTACCAGTATAGTATCCGATGAGCGTTGTCAGTCCGAAAAGTGAAGTAAAACCTCGTTTCTTCCACGAGCCATCGCCGGACACTTTTAAATGAGTTTCGTTTCTTCCTTTTTCTTCATTCTTCTTCCGCTCTTCTTCGACAGATTTCTTCGTTATTTCTTGAAACATAGTTGCCGATGCCGTGTGCAAATGTTGCACTATATTATTGTACGCTGATGCTGTAAGTCCTTGGCACATATCCATAAGTCCACAAAATATGTTGAGGCCTTCGTGTCCAATGCCAAGAAGCCTCATAACGAACACAATTCGTCTGTTTACTTCGTACGAATTTTTTATAAACGGACCCGATTGTATTTCTCTATGACCGCACGCACACGTCACTACAATGTTAAAGCCTAAGCCTCGGTGTCCACTCTCTTCAAAAGTCACTTTTTGTTTGCAGGATTTGCAACATAATATATCGGAAAGCGCACCAAAAACCGTTAAGAATTCGATTATTCGATAAAAGTGCAGCGGGCTAAGAATGACATCTTCGATACTCCTATCCGCCAATTTTCTATTGCTAGCACTTGTATTCGAATCTTGGCCATCTTCTGTATCAAATAAATACTGATTTCCGTGAAATGTTCGTTTCCTCGGCCGCGCAGTTCGTTCTGATTCAGATTTTGTGCGTTTCGGGTAACTCGCCATGATGCTTACGACATTCACGCGCCGAAAATCGGAGCAGAACTGACCGTTGTCGTTTGCAGCTGTAAAAAGTACAGAATCACGTGATATACACGTGATACACACATTTACACTTCTGTACATGAACTACGAACTCCGAAATGTGACACGCACCGAGGAATTTCCGAACAAAGGGCCAATAGGTGGGGCGAGAAACCGCCGCTGGCCGGCCGCCGTTTACCTGCTCGACGCTTGCTCGACGCTTGCTTAGTTTCGGCTTTATATCTTTAAAACTAACTCGAATTGGCTTCTATAACTTTCTGGGGATATTCCTGGATAGTTTATTTATCGATTTAAGCAAACTTGAAAAAAAATTTTTTTTTTCGATTTTACATGTACTTCCCCCCTTAATGGAATATGGATGATTGGAATATAGACAAACATTTTCATGTTATTAGAAAGTTAATGGCAGGTTTATTAACTTCCGTGTAATGTTAGCATCTTACAATTTAAGGTTCCCTTACAAAAATATCACACTGAAAATCATTGATTAATTACTTATTTTCAGTATTAAAAGTACAGTATTTAGTAACATGCTGTGATTCAAGTACAGTCTAAATGCACGTCTAGAAAAATGGCAATTTAGACATCTTCTATTTTGAGTAAATTCTAAAGAAGTTTTAGAATCCATTCATAATATATTGACCATTAAAAGAGAGTTTTCGATAAAATTTCGGAATTTTATTTTGTCGATTATTTACAATCTCTCTAGACGTTTATTCGATATTGAATCGACATCTAATATCCCAGTGAGAAATGACTTATCGATCGACGTCGAAAAGACGTCGAATCGACATCGAAATGACGGTCTATTAGACATCGATAAGATGACGAAATAACAGTCTATTAGACATCTAAGTGTGGACCGTTTTTAGGTCGATATAGATCTTAATCTAGATTAGAAGTTGATGGTAGATAGACGTTTCATATAGACGTCTAGTAGACGTCGAATCCACGTAACCTTTCTCGCTATGTATGAGACATGAGAAAATTGGGTGTATATCAGTTGGACACGGGGCAATTGGACACAGTCCAATCACAAGTCGCTGTTCCAAGGGACCCTACAAATGTCTCTAATCACACGGTGCTGTGATTGGCTGTGTCCAAATGCACCGTGTCCAAGTGCACCGCTCCCGAGAAAATTATGAATATATAAATACTAGGTGCGCAACTAAGTTTCCGGGTTTCACACTTGGATAGCGCTAACGACACATGTAGTCGACATACATATCTAAAGTTGTGTTTCTTTTATAGCTTGGACATCTGTCAACAATAACCAGTCATAATACCAACATATATCGCAACGCAAAAATATTTTTTCTAACAATGAAGATGTCGAGTTTTGTGCCAAATAAACAGCATTTGCGGAAAGCTTTGCTTTTCTGCTTTAACTTGAAAAAAATGCAGCTGAAGCACGTCGTTTGCTTGAGGAGGCCTACGGCGAACATGCACCATCAAAAACTACCTGTGAAGATTGGTTTAAATGCTTCAGAAGTGGCGATTTCGACACTAAGGACAAGGAGCGCTCCGGAAGACCAAAAACAATTGAGGACGCCGATCTGCAAGCGTTATTGGATGAAGATGATACGCAGACACAAGATCAACTTGCGGAGGCATTAAACGTGACTCGCCAAGGTATTTCCAAACGTTTACATGCCATGGGAAAAATTCAAAAAGAAGGAAAATGGGTGCCACATGAGTTGACTGAGAGGCAGATGGAAAATCGAAGAGCCACTTCCGAAATTTTGCTTTTGCGGCATGAAAGAGAGTTTCCTGCATCGAATTGTTACTGGCGATGAGAAGTAGATATATTTCGAGAATCCCAAATGCAAAAAATCGTGGCTTTCACCTGGCGAAGCATCAACATCGATGGCATGGCCAAATCGCTTCGGAAAGAAGACAATGCTCTTGCGTGGACCAGAAAGGAATCGTGTACTATGAGCTGCTGAAACCAGGCGAAACTATCAATGGGCATAGCTACCGACAACAACTGATCAATTTGAACCATGCGTTGCTCGAAAAACGGCCAGAATTGGACACGAGACACGAACGAGTGATATTGCAGCACGACAACGATCCGTGCCATCGCACTTCCATCGTCCAGGACACCATCAAAACGCTAAAATGGGATCTGTTACTGCACCCGCCGTATTCACCAGACCTGGCCCCTTCCGATTATCACTTGTTCCGGTCGATGGCACATGGCACATGGCTTGGCTGAGCTACACTTGGCCAATTTCGAAGAAGTGCAAAATTGGTTGGATGAATGGTTTCGGTCCAAAGACGCGTCGTTTTATCGTCGCGGTATTTATGTATTGCTAGAGAAGTGGCAAAAATGTGTAGCTAGCGAGGGACGATACTTTGAACAAACCATTTTTTGTATTTTTCTTGAAATTTTCCATTTTTCATTGATTAAAAAAACCCGGAAACTTAGTTGCGCACCTAGTATATTTTTTAAAATATTGAGTGTTTCCGATAATACCTTTCCGAGTCATTTCCCTAGAGCAGAAATAAGTCACAGACATCACCATCTACTACTATTATGTGATTCATGACAACTCAAAGCTATCTAATGCGGGTGTATATCAGTTGGACACGGGGCAATTGGACACAGTCCAATCACAAGTCGCTGTTCCAAGGGACCCTACAAATGTCTCTAATCACACGGTGCTGTGATTGGCTGTGTCCAAATGCACCGTGTCCAAGTGCACCGCTCCCTCGACGGACTACCACTTTGGAAATCAATGCCAGATCAGTTGTGGCCAATTTTAGCATCTGTAAGACCGTATGAAAATGTTTGCACTGTTGGAATTTATTGTGGAAAAGAAAAACCCGCATGCGCAAATAATTTTTTTGAAGATTTAGTAAAAGAAGTTAAAATATTATGTTCAGACGGAATTATATTTAATAATCGACATTTCCCTTGTTACATACTTCAACTGATATGTGATACACCAGCAAAGTCGTTTGCATTAAGTGTAATATCACATACGGGTTACAGAAGTTGCACAAAATGCACAGTTCAAGGAGATTACGTCGAAAACCGAATTTGTTTTCCGCGCTTTGGCGCACCGTGAAGAACAGATGAGGATTTTAAAAATAAAATTGATGAATCATATCATAAAAGCGACATTATATGCAATTTATTGGAAATACCAAATTTTGGTCCAGTTACGAATGTACCCGAAGATTACATGCCTGTAGTTTGTTTGGGAGTCGCTCGTAGATCGTTAAACTTGTGGTTATCTGGTGATTTAAAGTATCGTCTTCGACCTCTCATATAGCAACAAATATCAGCACGCTTAGAAAACGAGTTGTTACCATGCCTTCCAATTGAATTTGGACGAAAACCAAAATCAGTAAGATATGCTAGAATGTGGAAAGCTACGGAATATCGCCAATTCT
The DNA here is from genome assembly GCF_010583005.1 of Odontomachus brunneus. Taxonomy (NCBI): domain Eukaryota; kingdom Metazoa; phylum Arthropoda; class Insecta; order Hymenoptera; family Formicidae; genus Odontomachus; species Odontomachus brunneus. Next base: position 988,527 of record NW_022639517.1, on the reverse strand, counting down.
TGTTCTACACGGGCCCCATAGCTTTAAAATCAAAATTGCGACCTGATCTGTATAATCATTTTGTATCCTTCTATTCTCACGTGGCCGTAAGAATAATGTGCTGCAAAAAATTACACTCCTTTTTACCATATGCACAACAGCTGCTAGAACATTATGTTTCTTCTTTCGCAAAATTATACGGACGTCACAATGTCTCGCATAATGTCCACGGGCTTATACATCTTGTCGAGGATGTCGAAAATTTTTGTCCTTTAGATGGTTTTAGCGCATATAAATTTAAAAATTATATGCAAACATTTAAAAGACTTATAAGAAAACCAAATCGTTCTTACAGCAAATTATACGACGAATTACTGAAATGGAAAATAACACAATTGTTATTAAGACTTCGGTGGAAACTGAATTCAAAATTTATCACAAATCAAAGCTTAATGTTGGGCCTCTTATTGCACGTTGTAGTGACCCTCAATACAAATGTATAAGAAATGGAAATGTGATGCTAAAGGCAGGAAACAATGCAAATTCCTGCTGTGGTTTAAGTTGTGGGAAAATCGTCCTTAGAAAACATAGCATATTGTTTGCAGGAAAAAAGTTTTGTAATTATAGGACGAGAATTTCTTCATCGAGATGACGTCTATAAACAACCTTGCAATTCTTCATTAATTGGAATATATACAGTACATACGCTGTCAGAGTTACAAATATGGCCTTTACAAAAAGTTGTCATGAAATATGTCAAAGTTACACTCGCAGAAAACAATTTTGCTGTATTTTCTTTATTGCATACTGATACTATAAATGTCATTTGAATGTAGATCTGCAAGAATAATGTCATCGTCGGAGCACAATTATTATGCTCGAGTTTTCCGATAGATTGCAAGTAATACCAAGCAATTGGTTAAATGAGGATATGTCAATGGCTCGATGGCCCACTTTGACAAATGTATAACGTTATGATAAGGCTATTCGGAACATGGAACCACCTGAGGAATCATGGACAAACATTCCAGTTATAAAAGTGATAGCCAAGGACTGTAAGTATAAATTCTTTATATTTATAATTTGTATAATTAGTAATAATTTATGCAATATATTGCACATTCTTCTTCTTTAACACAAATTTTTTATTGTTAAAATAATATTCATATTTTTCTATAACATTGATTTTCGGATGATGAGTGCATATCTGCAATAGAATGACGTTTCACAAACTATAATGTAAAATACCAATTTCTGAAATTGCGGAAGCTTTTAATATTTAATATAAATATATATTTTTTATGTATTGAAATATTTGTATAATTCTTATTTATAGCATCGTATGAGGAAGCTAAGGTCAAGCTGAAAGATGCAGAAATATTAACGAATTTTGAAGAGGATTCAGACATAAGAGAGGACAAGTTAAAGCGATCTAGAAAAAAGAGAGCACGAATAAGCACTAGCAGCTGTAACGAGGAGGAATTCGATGGAAAAGAAGTTCAATTAGATCCTTTTCCCCATCCTCCTCAAACCATCAATTCAAAGAATAATAGTTTCATTAACAGTTACAAGGCAAAGAAAGAAAATGGTAATAATTTAAAGTAAAAAATTTAAAGTAAAAAAATTTAAAGTAAAAAATAAATTTGTCAGATTTATACAGAAATGTCATAAATATTAATCGCAGATTATTTATTAATTTTATTTAAAGTTACTAAATTGCGCGACAAAATTCCTCAACCAGAAATTATATTGTACAATTTTGTAGTATTATAAAAACATAAAATATAAATGCCTTTTATTTATTACTTGTAAAGATTCCATTATTCCTTCAAAAATGACAATATATTTCATTTTAATTTCCAGCTGTTTTGAAAAAAAATGGTAACCAGTGCTTGGCCGTAAATGATGCAACGCAGATAACAAACGATATTCCAGTCTTTAGTAAATCTCTTTGTACCTCACAAAGCATGCCAGCGAAAAGAAGTACAGAGAATTATTTATATTTTATATTCTTAAAACAAACTTTTCTTTATTGGTTCTACAATATACAGGGTGTCCCGAAGTCCCATGATGACCCTTGGTGAGAACGTAGAACGGATTGAGGTGAGCAAGAAAGTCCTGTGCCGTTTTGCGATATTCGCAATAGTTTTTGAGAAATTAATTATTTTGTCTCAACAAATCAGCGTACAGAAAGCGGCAGCGGAAAGAAAGATGCCTTCGGCCGACGTGCGACCGTGACACTCGCGAATCGTATCTCGCCGCATCCCTCCGCCCATAGCTACGAGACATAGCGAGTCTATGTCTCGTAGCTATGGGCGGAGGGATGCGGCGAGATACGATTCGCGAGTGTCACGGTCGCACGTCGGCCGAAGGCATCTTTCTTTCCGCTGCCGCTTTCTGTACGCTGATTTGTTGAGACAAAATAATTAATTTCTCAAAAACTATTGCGAATATCGCAAAACGGCACAGGACTTTCTTGCTCACCTCAATCCGTTCTACGTTCTCACCAAGGGTCATCATGGGACTTCGGGACACCCTGTATATTGAAATACGTTTTTTTTTGTTTTGCTTCCTTATATTGGGAGTGTGAATAAGTTCTCGCCGTTTTTTGTGAAAATAAATCCTTTATTAAAAAAAATATAATAAAAAAACAAAATATAATAAAGAAATATAATAAAAAAACAAAATATAATAAAAAAACAAGTCAATTAAAGTATTGCCCATCGCTGGAGACTACTTTTTCCCATCTTTCTGGCAGCATTTGAATTCCACATCGAAGAAAGAACACTTCTTTTGCGGCTATCCACGAATCGATCTATTTTTTCGTTTCTTCATACGAAGTGAAGTGCTGTTCAGCCAGGCCGTTAGTCATCGATCGAAATAAATAGTAATCAGAAGGCGCAATGTCTGGAGAGTACGGCGGGTGGGGTAGGACTTCTCATTTCAGCGTTTCCAGGTATGTTTTGACCGGTGACGCGACATGCGGCCGAGCGTTATCATGCAGCAAAATTACCTTATCGTGTCTTTGCGCATATTGCGGCCGTTTTTCTTTCAATGCTCGGCTCAGATGCATCAATTGTCGTCGATAGAGATCTCCTGTGATGATTTGGTTGGGTTGGAGCAGCTCGTAATACACTACCCCCAGCTGATCCCACCAAATGCAGAGCATGAGCTTGGGACCGTGGATATTCCGCTTTGGCGTTGATGCTACTGCTTCGTCGGGCTTAACCCACAAGTTTTTACGCTTGGGATTACTGTAGTATATCCACTTTTCATCACCAATCACAATACGATGTAAGAAACCTTTCCTTTTTTGTCGTTGAAGCAGCTGTTCACACGTGACAAGACGCTGTTCGACGTCTCTCGGCTTCAGTTCGTATGGCACCCAAGATTCTTCCTTTTGTATCATTCCTAATGCTGTCAGACGTTTTGAAACTGTTGTTCGATCAACTCCTAGTGATTTTGCAACATCGGATTGCGTCTGACATGGATCTTCAGCAAGTAATATTTCCAATTCTTCGTCTTGAAACTTTTTTGGTGCACCACTGCGTTCTCTATCTTGAACATCAAAATCACTATTTTTAAATCGGTTAAACCAATCTCTGCATGTTCTTTCCGACAGAGCATGATCACTATAGGTGATCTACAAGATCTACAAGA
>NW_022639517.1:975827-984878 GCF_010583005.1 Odontomachus brunneus | reverse complement strand
TTCCAGGTATGTTTTGACCGGTGACGCGACATGCGGCCGAGCGTTATCATGCAGCAAAATTACCTTATCGTGTCTTTGCGCATATTGCGGCCGTTTTTCTTTCAATGCTCGGCTCAGATGCATCAATTGTCGTCGATAGAGATCTCCTGTGATGATTTGGTTGGGTTGGAGCAGCTCGTAATACACTACCCCCAGCTGATCCCACCAAATGCAGAGCATGAGCTTGGGACCGTGGATATTCCGCTTTGGCGTTGATGCTACTGCTTCGTCGGGCTTAACCCACAAGTTTTTACGCTTGGGATTACTGTAGTATATCCACTTTTCATCACCAATCACAATACGATGTAAGAAACCTTTCCTTTTTTGTCGTTGAAGCAGCTGTTCACACGTGACAAGACGCTGTTCGACGTCTCTCGGCTTCAGTTCGTATGGCACCCAAGATTCTTCCTTTTGTATCATTCCTAATGCTGTCAGACGTTTTGAAACTGTTGTTCGATCAACTCCTAGTGATTTTGCAACATCGGATTGCGTCTGACATGGATCTTCAGCAAGTAATATTTCCAATTCTTCGTCTTGAAACTTTTTTGGTGCACCACTGCGTTCTCTATCTTGAACATCAAAATCACTATTTTTAAATCGGTTAAACCAATCTCTGCATGTTCTTTCCGACAGAGCATGATCACTATAGGTGATCTACAAGATCTACAAGATTCTACAAGAATTCTGTGTGCTTCAGCTGCAGATTTCTTCTGAATAAAGTAGTGCAGTAAAAGTCCCCGCAAAAACGGTTTATTTGGCACGAAATTTGACATATTTTACGCTACGAAAAGAAAATGTTCTTTATAGATTAATGGAAAGACACGCACTGATTTTAAACATAGGTTATAGAACTTCAATTTAGATGCGTCATCATCTTGAATTATATACACAAAATTTTTATACCGCCATCTGATGGTGAAACGGCGAGAACTTATTCACACTCCCAATAGAATTGCCGAATAAACCAAATTATGCATCCAAAATCGGAAGTATTAATTTGCAGGATGCATTACAGAATAAATATACGAGAAAAAATACGGAATTTGCAGGAAACAAAAATAGCAATAATTCTGATACCGCTGTATGCCACATTAATTCTCATGCAGCTGTAAAGCAAGCTACGAATGTAATTACGTCAGAACCAGCTTTGAATATTAATGATAGTATTATTTTTGATTTTCGCGAATTCGAACATCAAAAAGGAAATGCATCTGCTTCGATAGATTCACTAAGTCGTACATCTAATGATCAAAGTATAAGCTAATTTATATTTCATCAAAATGCATCTTTTCTTTGTATTGAAGAAACAATTTTTAATGTATTTCTTTTTAATTATTATAGGTTTAAACGTGTTTCAACGCTTCGTCATGAGAACATTAACTAACATAAAATTTGATATACAGAATTTGCAAAGAGAAGTGAAAGCAATTAAGAAGGAATCATTTGCAGCATTGAATCGGAAATTTGAAAATGATCAATTAGAGGAGGAGAAAAAGAATGTACTGATAAATCTCCCTCTCAAGACTACTGATGGCGATTTACGGGAATTGGAGGAGAACTTGACAAACAAGGAATACAGAAATCAAGCTATAAAAGAGCTTCAGCAAATCGGTGGGAAGACCTTAAAAAAATATGTCTTTACAGTTAATGCGTAAATTGTTTTCTGACGACTTGGCAAATCAATTTAGTTGGGTTGGTAGCAAAAAGAAAGAAGTTTTCTCAGACTTGCGTATTTGTAAAGTAATTCTATGTGAGTTTCCTACTTTTGTAGTACCCGATAAAAAAAATTTTGCCTAAATATACAAATATCGATTTTGGCCCAGAATAATAAAATATGAATAATAAAATATATGAATAATAAAATATAAACATACAATCTAGATAAAAATAATGTCTAGTATTTGTATATATAATTATGCATAATTTCTATCATATAATTATGCATAATTATTCTGGACAAAAATCCCTGCATATCATTGTTTAAATAATCATTCTTTTAATACGGTCTATTAAAAAAATATATAATTTTCAGATGTGGTCAGCAAACGATATACAGGTGCAACCGAGGATGACATTGCTGCACCAATAAAAACTTGGCTAGCGCACGTCAAAGAACGCGCTTATCGTACAAAAAATAAAAAAAAAAAACAAATTAAAAATTAAAAACTATCATCTTTTTAGAGTTGAAATCATACAAGTATAATTTATTTTTAAACGACATTTAATTTACTTACTTTTTTTTACATTTTCTCAAAAACGTTTAGTTGCGGCATTAATTTCCTCATTATGATAATTTGTTTTTATCGTTTTATAACAACAATTTTAGACGTATTATTATTTATTCATTTGGACCTTGGATAATATGACTTGTTTGCCGAATTTTGTTTAATTTTAAAAGAGAAAAATGAAAAGAATGTTTGCTCTATATAATATTTTATTTAATTTGTTGGAGTACTTTTTAAGGCTATTGCAATAAAAAAATGCAATACTTGTTGAAAAATAATATAAATATATCTGCTATTAAATATTTTAACCAAAAAAATATATTTTTTAGTTTTAAAGTAAAAATGGAAATATTCTGTAGACAAATTTTATTTATTTTATTTAAAGAAAATTAATTCTTTGGCTAAAAGTATATACATAATATGAATTCATACATAACTTTAATTTTGTTCTAATATTAACAGAAAAACTATGTTGATGGTCAATGTTAGTGTGTATAACGATTGTTAAACTTTATTTAATGTTTGCATTAAGTCAATAGAAAAATATACTGTAATTATTTATTCTTAGATGCGTAATAAATTGGTATATGAATGTAAAAATCTGTTGATATTGAAAGTGCACACACACACACACACACACACACACTTGCGCAGCGTATGTCTTACAGAATATGCATGTTATATGCACTAGAGATGTTTTAATAATATCAAAATATTTTACTATAGAAGCATATTAGGAAAATATTCTGAGCATCTATGGATTAGATTAGATTAGGATTAGGTACAGTATATTTTATATAGAATGTGCACTATATATATGTTAAAAAGTTATTTTCTAATAATATAAAGATATTCTTCTAACAGAACATTCTATATAAAATACACTGTGACCTAATTTAATTTAACTCATATTTTCAGAATATTCTCTGAATATGCTAAAGATATCCACTGCATATGCTAAGCATATTCTCCGCATATACTAAGCATATTCTTCGCATATATTAAGTATATTCTCCGTATATATTTACAATATTCTCTATGCCTATTCTAAATATGCCTAGGATATTCTTCAGATATGCCTAGGATGTTTTTCGAATATCGTTAGTATATACTCAGGACCAAAAAGTAGCGGACATTTGGTCATTCCCAGAATATACTGAGTATATCCCAGGATATTTTTCGAATATTTTAAGAATATTATTAATTTCCCGGTCAGATATCCTTAGAACATTCTCAGAATATCGAAATGCTATTTGGGTAGTGCTTCGGCATATGGGGATAATAAAACACATTTCCCTAACAGCATGCGACGTAGTGCGTATCATCCAATTTTCATACTCATTGTACTGTGATCATCTGTGACGTACTAAGTTAGAACGCTAGAACGTCACTTATAGTATCATTCGGTTTTCTTTCGTGCGCGAATGTTCTCAGATTTCACTCAGAGATACGGAAATGATACGTACGCTTTTCTATCGCATGCGTACATTCTCAGGTTTGACTGAAATGATACGTACGCATTTGTATCGCACGCGTATTTCTCAGGTACCGACTCAAGGTATGGAAACGGTACGTATACCAACGCCATCTAATACGTCATTCCTGTTTCGATTTTTTTCCGGTAGCCGAGTAGCGTGGGTACCGTCCATTAATGTGGTGACGAGCAGTGACGAGGCAGATCGATTGATCGATCTAATTAATATCAAAGGTAATCCTTTTTCTTCCTTAATTTTAATTCCATAAAATATTAAATAAAGTTAGCAAAACAATTTTTATATATAAATTACATAATATTTCTTAATATTTCGTAGAAATTTTCATACAAATATTCTGATAAAGAGTTTGAGGTTATCCTAGGTTGCAAAGCCGCATAGCATTTGCTTATTGGTTTTAGGTGAGAATGCCATTAGCAGTAAAGGTTCCTAGTGTAAGATTCTCTGCTATCGCTGGCTCCCATCAACTCCAAGTAGTTGAAAGCGTCGCTCACCGACGGCCGAGAACGTCGCGGAGGCGATGAATCGCAATCAATTAGGTTATTTGTGTTTATAAAAGTCTGTTATAAATAATCTCAATAAAAGAGTATATTATTCATTTGTAAAAGAATTTATATTAATAAAAACGAATTTATAATGAAATAAAAATATCCAATTATTAACCTAACCTAACCTATATATGAGCGCGCGCGCCTAGCTGCACATGTGTGTGTGCGTCTATACGTGATGTACTAAACCTTTCCGTTTTCGTTCCGTCCTGAGACTGCTGACATCGCTGCGAACGTTCGCACGACATTCGCAGCGAAATTCTATAGTAGCTGCTACCCCAAACATAGGGACGTACGCAGAACGTATTCAGTCGATCGCAGTACATATGAGAACATTCTGAGATGATCGCAATATACGCATTGCGATTTACTCAAAACGTCCTCAGAACGTCCCCGTGCTATTAGGGTTAGTATGAGTTGAAGAAATAGCGCAGTAGGCAAGGTGGTAGACTAGGAACTTGGAGGTGTTGTGAGATCCTCGAGTTCGCGTCCGCCCAAGTAGAACACAAACTTATAAAAATATCACTATGACATCACATGAAAATCATTTCAAAGAATGTCATCATGATGTCATTTGATGTAGTTTTTTTGATGAATATATGATAAATTCTTGACTTCGGAATGATTTTATAGTGATTCTTTTCTAACAGCATAAGAAATAGTACGTCATGAGGACATAGAACGTCCATAGGACATTCCAAGGACGTTTCTAAATGCACTCTGGATATTTGTTTTTAGAGTGAAACTGTGTACTAAAACAGAAAATCACAATAATATTAAAATGACTTCCATTTGATATCAAAGTTAGGATAATAATGATTAAAAAATAAGTTGTTATAGTTCCTTATTCATTTTGAAAATATTGTACTTTTTTGTTTAAAGTGAGTATTTACACAATGGCTGCGTTTGAAGTTTTATGCCAGGGTCCCTATTCCGTAACCACTTATCGACAATTGTCGGAATAAGGTCCCAGTAAACTGAAAATCAGTTACTGAAAATCTATATTATACATGATATGAACTGTAGAGTTTAGCAATACATTCTGAACACAGCCAATTTTAGTATAATCAACTAATCCCAGGTAGAACAGATAGTCAACATAATATCCTTCTGACGTCATTTTCAACAAAAAATGACGTAAATTTGGTCAAAATGACATCAGATTGACATTATTTAGACTATCTATTCTACCTGAGTCAAAGAGCCACATAGGCGCAATTGCACCATACTTGACAACCTTGTGTTACATATACATACTATAGATTTTCAATATTAGTAGTGAATATCGAAATAAAGCCTTAATATGTAGTGGTATATCTTATGTTCAAATCGAAATATATAATTTAGTTTAACACATTAATATCATCTCTTTACATTAACATCATCTCTTTTACTGATTATTAACAGGGTTGGGTAATAACTAGTTAAAAAGTTAAATAGCTTTATAACTTAACTTAGTTACATTTTTAGACTGTTAACCTTTAACTTAGTTACATTTTATCGGTAATTATTAACTTTTAGTTCGATTATCTCGAAGTTAACCATAAAGGTGTCGCGAGACGTCGAAAAGCTGTTTAGTGTAGAAGGGTTCATTTTCGACAATCTTCGAGGAAGAATGTCCGATGAAAATTTCTAAAAAAATTTATTACTTAAATTTAATAAGTATCTGTAAATGAAACAGGTTTCCAAATAAGGTCTATATTTATTTTTTCCATTATTTGTAAAACTAAAACCCTGAAATCATAAAATGAAACAAATTTAACTTTTTAATTACTTTTTTTTATTAACTAAACTTTTAATTCAATTAATTTCATTATGAGTTAACTTTATCTTAACTTTATCTTAAAGTTAAATTTTCAAAGCCATTAACTTTAACTTAGTTAAAAAAAAAGTTAACTTACCCAGCAAGCAAAATGCTGGCAGCATGCTAGCAGTATGCCGACAGATTGAATCATGGTTATGCAGTAGATTTCAAGCAACTGTGTCCTCATTAAGCTTAATTTTCTCTTAACGTATTGCCGATAAAATGTGCCGGCAGAAATGTATCATCATTTGCTCTAATAGTATAATTGCAAAAATGTTAAGAACCTTCCACGCATAGCCTGATTTCTATATGAATGACGCGACAAGTGCGGTAAAAATAGAACACGATTTGCTGTCACGGTATAACAATAGAAATATAGAAGATATATCACACAACGTGTTACATCATGTACTAACAAATACGGCAGAAATGACGTCGATCATGACATGCTTTCGAACGTGAGGACAGAAACGCAGCAAAAATCGATCACGACGTGTCGCTCGAACGTAACAGCAGAAACGCAACAGAAATTGATCATGACGTGTGTCCGAAAGCAACAGTAGATACGGGGCAGAAATGCTCTGATGGAAAAATTTTGCTGAAATTATAATGAAACTTACTGAAAACATAATGAAATGTGCTGAAATTTGGCTGAAAAACTCAATCAATTGACTCACGTTCATTATGATTTTAGCAATATTCATCGAAAATTAGCGAAATCTTCGTAAATTTCAATATTCATTGAAAATCAGCGAAATTTCAGTAAATTTCAATAAGTTTAAATTAAATTCAGTAAAAAATCATTGAAATTTAAAATAAAGAAAAATGTCCCATACAGCACAGTAATATTGAATCAATTTTCTTCATGTCATAACTGCTAGGAACCGAAGATTGTTAAACACAATCTAAAACTTTCGCGACCTCCCTCGATAATTTCGGATCCGAAGCAGTTATGCACGGTCACCCATCTTTCACTTTGTTAAAGGTGTGCCTACCTGATGATCGCGCGGCACGCGGTGATGCCAATGACTCCAACGATGTTCTTACAGTTTATGCTTATATAATGTGTACTTATAGTGTTCACAGTATATTATAACTTACCTAGCAAATACGCGCGTTGATTCGCCAATATATTTTATTTAATATCTCTAAAGTTTATATGGTTATTTGCAGAAGAAATTTGACTTCGACCATTCTTTTCAATTTAATGTTTTTTACGCATTTTTTGTTATCGATACAGCTTGCATCAGACTGTATAATAGAGAATATTTTGAAATAAAAGAATATTCTTCATGGTTTGCGAAAAATTGCTTAAACGCATTTCAATTTTCTATATAAACAATAAGAAAAATATATATAATTATAATTATGGTATATAATTATAATTATGGTATATTGTAATATAATATGAATAATACATATGTATTAATATAATAAAATTCAAAAATAATTTATTTTATTATTATTATTATTATTTTTATATATCAATAATATAATTTTTAATGTTCCTATATAGTTACAACATTGCAAAATTTTGTAGTTTTTGTTTAATATATATTCAACATTGCAGTTGTATCTGATTATCAATGTTGAAAAATCAACATAAATTTCATGCAGAAAAACATCCGCACTTCTATCTTCAATGTTGCATCAAAGTCTCATCAACGTTCTTTGAATGTTTTGTGCTGTATGGGTATTATTTAGTATGTTTATCATTGTTGTGTTAGCACTGGTCCATACGGATGTTTGGAAGATCAAGGCAAGAATTTATATTTATATACATATATATTTATGTTTATGTATCTCATGTACTTGTATTATAATAAATATGGACATTTTCACTACAATAAGTATGGTATTTCTTTAAATTTATAATAATTTTTTTGAAGACATAAATACATATAATTAAATAGACTATCTTTATAAATAATATTAAATTTCATATATCTTTTAATCTACAAGCAAATATTACATGCTAATTAACGATTGCTCTAAATGAAATATTACATACAAATTAACAATCGTATGAATTAATCTTGAAACGTAATAAAGAAATCAGATTTCTATATGATTTCAGTAAAGTTCGATATATTTCAGTAATTTTGATCGACATTTCAATGAGAGAATTTTCAAATTCTAACATGTAGAAAAATTAAAAAATTACATTTTAATACATTAGTCAATTATCATCAATTATCAGCGAAATTCAGCACAATTTCGTTATTTAGTCAAAACTTTTCACAAAGTTTTTCATTGGTCAATAAATGAGGTACATTAAATATTTATTTATAATTCATTATAAATTGTAATTCTTTCATCAAGTTTCAGCGCAATTCAGAAAAATTTTCAAAATTATTGAAAAATGTTTTTACGAATTTTTTTCATCAATATTTCAATAAAGTTTCAATACAATTTACTTATAGCGAATTCGGTAGCTTGCACTAGTGCGCACTGAGTGCGCATTAAGGCTTGTTTACAGTACATTCTTATATTTAAGATCGTGTCTTAAATACATATTTAAAAACATTTTAACTAATAAAATGATTCGTACGGATGTTATACATATCATATTATGGTTAAAAATATTTGAGAATTTATTTGAGAATTATTTAAGACAATCTTTAAATATAATAACATACTATGAACAAGCCTTAGTGCGCACTCAGTGCACACTAGTGCAAGCAACCGAATTCGCTATTAGTTTTCATTATAATTGAGTAAAGGACCCCGCACAAACCTTATAGAAAATGGGTCCCGGTGGATTTGGCTGAAACTTTGGAAATTTGTAGTTTACGTGATCCTGATGAAAAGTTCTCATTGCCTCAACTTGATTCATTGAGCCATATGAGTCCTAGGAACCGTCGAAAGTAGGAAATAAGCGACCATCGCCACTATAGGTAACCATCTGGTAATTCCTATCCCTTCCCTCTTCCCATTTCTCC
>NW_022639517.1:955953-975817 GCF_010583005.1 Odontomachus brunneus | reverse complement strand
TTCTCATTGCCTCAACTTGATTCATTGAGCCGTATGAGTCCTAGGAACCGTCGAAAGTAGGAAATAAGCGACTGCCATCGCCACTGTATAGGTAACCATCTGGTAATTTCTATCCCTTCCCTACCCTCTTCCCATTTCTCTTTCTCTCTTCCCCTCTCCCTTCCCCTCTCTTTCTCCTCTCTCTTCTTCTTTAATTAGTTTCCGTTATTTTATGTTAGCTTGCTTTTATTTACATTACTTTGCGTGATTTGTCCAAATACCTTTTCTTGCGATGAAGGAGTGAGGATTTAACGTTATATCAGATCCAATTGGATCATCCGGATTACAAGAATCTGAATGTCACTTTAAAAGGTTTTACCGTCGACATTAGTGTTACCCAATGTGCACACGCACACACGCACACGCACACATACACCTTCACACAAATGGCCCTTTTCAGGGCCACATAATATGCAAAATTCCGATCGCGCAACCTCCCCGTGGTGCACATTGGCTAATGTCGACGGTAAAACCTTTTAAAGTGACATTCAGATTCTTGTAATCCGGATGATCCAATTGGATCTGATGTAACGTTAAATCCTCACTCCTTCATCGCAAGAAAAGGTATTTGGACAAATCACGCAAAGTAATGTAAATGAAAGCAAGCTAACATAAAATAACGGAAACTAATTAAAGAAGAAGAGAGAGGAGAAAGAGAGGGGAAGGGAGAGGGGAAGAGAGAAAGAGAAATGGGAAGAGGGTAGGGAAGGGATAGAAATTACCAGATGGTTACCTATACAGTGGCGATGGCAGTCGCTTATTTCCTACTTTCGACGGTTCCTAGGACTCATACGGCTCAATGAATCAAGTTGAGGCAATGAGAACTTTTCATCAGGATCACGTAAACTACAAATTTTCAAAGTTTCAGCAAAATCTACCGGGACCCATTTTCCATAAGGTGTAGGGTCCTTTCATTAAATATTTCATTAAATATTTTAATATTTTTTCATTACTTTTCATCAATATTAATTAAAAATTCATTGTTTTTCCACACTTTTCACCACAATTCATAATGAAAATCATGATTCATAATAAAATATTTTCAGCAACTTTTCAGTAACTTTCATTTCTCATTTCGACGATTTCATTGCATTTTCAGCAAATTTTTTCCATCAGGGTGCAGCACAAAATTAAAATTTGTTTGCAGTATTCCCTTAACAACCGACTTAATTATTAATTAATGAATTAAAAGAAGATACTACAAAGATATACAATAAATTTGTTGAATAAATTCCTGGCAAAATCAAAATAATAATAATAAAATTTAGTTATAATTTTCCACTCGCCCGTCCCGATGAAAAATTTTTCATGCAAAATTTTGTATGAAATTTGTCCATACATAATTATATATAATTATGTATAATTATGTATAATTACATATAATCATATGAAATTATATACAATTATGTATAATTACATATAAATTTATGCGTAATTATTTAAAATTATATATGAATTTATATATATAATTATGCATAATTATATATAATTATATATAATTATATATAAGTAGGATGTATGAACATGAATGGACAAATTTGATATATAATAATACATAATGATATATAATTATATATAATTTTATATAATTTTATATAATTATATATGAAAAATTTTTCATTGGGGTGTAAACAGTTACATGGTTGAGAGGAAAATTATAACGCATAATTATGTTACTGTTATTTTGTGTTTGTTGAGTTGTTTTGGGAAATTTATTATGTATATATAAATGTCATACAAATAATTTTATATGCTGTATAATTTTATCATAATTTTATTATTTAATTTATCTAATATTATATTATAATATAACATATATGTTATAAATTTTGTGCTGCATTTCTGCCTCATATCTACCGTTGCTGCACGTCATGATAAATTTCTGTTGCGCTTCTGCTATTACGTTCGCGCGGCATGTCGTGATCGATTTCTGCTGTGTTTCTACTGTCAATTTCGAATAGCACGTCATGATCGATTTCTGCTGCGTTTCTGCGTTCTCAGAATGCCACCTAGTTAACTTCATTTTTAACGACTTCCTGCTCACATAAGTGACGTTATTCCATATTCGATTTTATGCTGCTTCTTGTCGACATATTATATAAGCATTCAATGATTAAATTTTTCTTTTCCTGTGTTGACATATTGTACCTTATTCTTGCAGTATTTTTACTATCATATCATGACGCAGATCTGTTAGATTTCTGTTTCATTTCTACGTGTACTCTCTGATATGACAGATCATGCTTTGCTACTGCCAAAATTATGCCAGCATAGCATGCAGCATACATTTAGCAAAGCTTGACTTTAGCAGGCTTGGCTATCTTGGTTACCCAACCCTTATTATTGAGATGTGTTTATTCTACTATATATACAATTGCAACAAGATATTAAAGCAATATAAACATTTCAGAAACTAAAGAGATTCTTTTAAAGCACTTTTACTTATAATAGAACATATAACTATCTTTATCACTTTTATGTCATTTTTGCGTCATTTACTATCAATGACATTTAAGTGACAAATTATGTCATAATGACGTTCTGCTGATGTCATCATGACTTCTGTGTTCTACCTGGGCGACCAGTACTGAGTAAATTTTAGGTGAAAATAGTGAGAAATTAAATAAAAAAATTAAATTATATTTAAAATCAACATAAGCTGACTACCCAGTAAGCAAATTGAGCGCAGACTGCGTGCAGGTTGGCAGCAAATTTGATCAAAAACCCACAGCAAAACCATAGCCATCTGTGTCTACATTAGGCTACGGTTTTGACTACAGATCTTGCTGTCGGGCAATTGGCAAACCAAATTTACAGCAAAAACCGCGCAAAACTAGCAAGGTCGCAAGGCTCAGAAAGATCTGCGCGGTTTCTACCACCAATCTGCTGTCAAATCGCTACAAGCTCTGCACTGTTTTTGCTGCAAATCTGCAGCAATTATCCGACAACAAGCTCTGACGCATATCTGGCGGCAATTTGGCAGCAAGATTTGATATAACAGATTCTGCATCAAATTTGTTATCTATTTACCATCAAAAATTGATAGCAAGCTCTGCTCAAAATCTGTTCGTGCAGATTTGGTTACCTGGATAGTTGCAATCGTTTCTGCAAAATATATTTTTTTTAACCAATATCATACGTTCTCAGGTAGAATACAAAGTTAATTTGATGTCAAGATGATATCATTTTGACATCAATATCATGAAATTGTCATGAAAATGGTATCGTTTGACGTCAAAATGATATCACTTTTATATCAGTTGATGTCATTTTGACTTTTGTATGACTTTGTGTTCTACCTGGGTTATTGTTATAAATACATCACTGTGATATTTTTCTTCATATCATAATAATGTCACAATGATATTACACATGTGACAAAGATGACATTCGTACGTCACCGTGACTTTGCTGTGACTTCATTGCGACATAGTTTATTGTCACAGAATAACGTTATTGTAATGTCACTGTTTGTGCTATGTGGGGTATATATTAATTAAAAAATTAATTATACTTACATCGAATTTTCGTATCTTTAATCGTCCCTCTATTGCGTTAAAGAAAGTATCATGTTGTTTTATTATAATTGCTTCATTGGAACCACTCAACTCTTTGGCTTTTGAAATAGCATAATCAATATCATGAAGCTTTCCTTTTATCTCCACGTTGCGATTATTCATATTTTCCAAATTATCTTTCCTTTAATTAATTCTTTTGTTAGAGACCTCAAATACAGTATATAACTTTGACTTTATAACCATGGACTGCTAACAGCGATTCTAAAGCTAGTGGCACATAGAAAAACTTAAGCAGTAAGACGTAAGCAGTAAGCAAATCAGCCAATCACAGTCGTTGATTCTTGGACCGTAAGAAAAATGAATGACTGTGATTGGTTAATTTGCTTACTGCTTAAGTTTTCTGTGTGCCACGACCCTAAGTATTTGTCAACATCTGTAGCGCCGCCAGAACCAACAACGGCAAAAGAAGGAACTCAGTAGAGCAAAACAGAGTTAGCAACGTAAACGTTTCTAATATCCGCATATCACATGGTGATACGTATTGGAAAGACGTAAAGGTGCCAATACATGGGAGCGTTCCAGCGTCGAGCGTTAAAGCGTTAACCAATCAACGTATCAGGTTCCAGAAATATACTTGTAGTTCTTGCGGAAAGTGGCACGTTGATTGGCTACCGCTTTAATGCACGACACTCGATGCTTCCATGTAAAGGCACCTTAATAGTATAGTAGAAGCAGAGAGAAACCTGAGAGCGGCCACGCCATACGTTTTGACCGACACCGATTTTCATGCTGTTCGATACGCGATCTGCACCCATTTTTTAAGTGGAACTACGTTCCCTACTCCCATTTTCAAACGCTGCCGGTAAAGTATCGATTTGTTGCGTGTACATTCTATGCCTATTTTCTGGCGATTCATGTCCGTATTAAACGCATAATTGCGTGATTGAAAACATGGACTGTCCATGTTCTTAACCATGCAATTATGCGCTTAACACGGACACAAATCGTTAGAAAATGGGCATAGAATGGACACGCAACAAATTGACACTTTACCGGCAGCGTCTGAAAATGAGCGTAGGGAACGTAGTTCCTAAAACGTAGTTTTAAAAAATGGGTGCAGATAACGCATCGAACAGCGTGAAAATCGTTGTCGGCCAAAACGTACGACGTGGCCGCTTTTAGGTTTCTCTCTGGTAGAAGTAATAAAAAGAATTAGACAGTGGGTGTTTACGACAATTAAGGCTGCGTCAGATTCCACACCCGAGTGTATTCTATTACTAGAAGTGCTATAATATATGTAACGTATACTATAGTGTTTCTAGTAATAGAGTGCACCCGGATGAAGAATCTGAACGCACCCCAGAGTTAGGGTGCCGTCCCATTGAGCACGGATCGGAACGCCGGATCGAATTTCTTACTATAATGAGCGTTCCGTTCTCTAGTTCCGTTCCGTAAAAGTTTCCTCTACCAGTCCCATGTAGCAAAAACGGAACGGATTTCTAGTTATAAAATATATTTCACTCTTCAATTAAATATTTCAGAATATTCATGACAATGTTATCGGCAAGATAATTGCATAAATTATGTATATAATTAATTCTGTCGCGTCAAAATAACGAAATATTGACGAATTAATCATATTTATTTGCGACCGACGCGCCATTCCGTTCCGTTTTTGCTACATGGGACTGGTAGAGGAAACTTTTACGGAACGGAACTAGAGAACGGAACGCTCATTATAGTAAGAAATCCGATCCGTGCTCAATGGGACGGCACCCTTAGAGTTAGTTCCACTAGGGCCGAAAATTATGATAGGCACGACCACCTAGTACTTTTGTAGTTTATGACAACTTCTTACTTTTAATTCAATGCCTTACTATAGGAACGAGCTAGAACTAAAGAACGCATATTTGACATCAGGTAATAATTTCGTAAAATCTCACAATTATATCCACATTTTTTTAGCGTGTGGTTTGTATTTTATTATTTTTTTTATTGTATATGTGTATATATTTGTAGATTTTGGCTGAATTTCGCAAAAAATAAGCAGTGAAAAATCAAGGAAAGAAATGGATATTTTAAGTACGTATATACATATATAAACAGACACACACACACACACACGCTTATATGTATAATATATATATATATATATATATATATATATATATATAAATGTAAAGAAGTAAATATAATTTATTTAATAATACATTGTAAACAGATGTCTTATCAATATAATGTTAGAACAAGTTTATTCACATTGGATAAAAATAAAACTCTGCTAAAATTTCAGAAATATAACAAACATTTGTATCCAAATTAATTTTATTTCAATTGTTACAATAAATTAGAAATAATTTCTCTTTTCATTATTCTATCAATGTCATTATTAATTTGTACACCCATAGGTTCGTCTTCATCATGTTCATCTTCATTATATTCATCTTCGTTATGTTTATCTTTGTTGTCTATACATATATTATGTAAAATGCAACATGTGAGAATAACCGGGTGTATATCAGTTGGACACAGGGCAATTGGACACAGTCCAATCACAAGTCGCTGTTCCAAGGACTCTACAAATGTCTCTAATCATACGGTGCTGTGATTGGCTGTGTCCAAATGCACCGTGTCCAAGTGCACCGCTCCTGAATGACCAAGGGTATCATCTCTGTGTTATACATATAAATATATTTTAATTTTCTAAATCTCCCTTTTAACATCCCAAAAGCGCGTTCAATAACTACATGTGTCTTAGCTAACTTTGTGTTATAATGTCTTTGTTGATGATTTAAATGACCATTATCGCGAAAAGGAGTTAACATATAATTAGATAATGGATATGCTAAATTAGCCAAAAGATGGTATTGATTTGCAAAGAATCTATCTTGATCCTGTGTTATTAATTCTTTAACATTACTCAAACGCCAGACTCTTGCATTGTGAACACTACCACAAAGTCCCGTGTAAACATCTCTGAATTTTAAAGTATAATCACAAATCCCTTGTAACACTATTAAATGATGGCCTTTTTGATTAATATAATTATCTGGAGTTTCTATTGGTGCACTGATATTTATGTGCGAACCATCGATTGCTCCAATCACTCCAGGAAATCTATGTAATGCACGAAATTGTGTTTCCAAATTAAACATTTCATGACGTCCATTTGATATATCTATAAGCATCTTGAACTAATACCATTGAAACTTCATATACAGTTCTCCAAACAGTGCTCATAGATACTCCAAATCTGTCTGCTATAGACCTGAAATATAAAAAATGTTTATATATACATATTAATTAAAAATCAACGTTTTAATTGAAATTAAAATTTGTAACTGCACACACACACACACACATACAAATTTAAAAAACAACAGTAATTATGATAATCTTAATACATCACTGACAATGCAAGTTTAAGTGATTCTAATTAAAAACAAGATTCAACATGAAACGATATTCCAGATTGACATAGTAATAATAAAGAGAAGCGGTGCACTTGGACACGGTGCATTTGGACACAGCCAATCACAGCACCATGTGATTAGAGACATTTGTAGGGTCCCTTGGAACAGCGACTTGTGATTGGACTGTGTCCAATTGTCCCGTGTCCAACTGATATACACCCATAATAAAGTATTTAGAAAATGTCTTCATGTCTCAGCAAGAAAAATATTGACCAATGGCAGTTTCTATTGTAAAAACTGGAGTCGTTGATTAATAATTTCAAAAATAATCTTACATTGCTACATTATTTCTACCTAAAAGCTATACATTTCTGTTGAACAAATGTCCAAAACTCAGTAAAAAATCGAAATTAACATAAAGAAAATAAAAGGAGAAATTAATTTTCTGGCCAAAAGAGTAACATCTCACACAGCAAAGAAAGTGTTAGAAAGCTTTTAGAAAGGTGTTAAAGCTTTCAGAAAACTTTCAAAAACATCTAAATCTTCCTGAAAACTTTCTCTAATCTTATGTGCTGTATGAGATGGATCTTTTATATGGAAATAACATATACTAACTTATAAACTTCTTGATTACCAAAGTACCACAAGGCAATAGCTATTTGTTTAGCAGGAGATATTTTTTCAGCACCACCTTCATGATGCAGACATGGTCCAAGGTCTTGTACCAATCTTTCGTATATATACTTTTCTAATCAAAAGTGTGACTTGAAATCTGTTCAAACAATTATGATATTCTATATTACAATTAATATACAAAAACACTTATACAAGTTGTAACAATACGCCTAGCAAACCAGAACTATATGTGTCAGTAATATAACATCGATATGTAATATCAGCACAATTATGTGGTTTGTTGTACAATTATGTAACTGTTATCTGTTACATACATATTACATGATTGTCCTGACATTACATATTCTATTAATTCTATTAGCTATTATATTCTTGGTATGTAAATACGGTTCCAGTTTGCTGAGAGGTATAATATAGCAAAAGTCTTACCTGTAACAGGATATAATAAAACGACATTTTCAAAAAAATTCTGATTCCTGGGATGAAATTGTCTTTGCAGTTGAAGATAATCTTTGTCTTCTTCCTCATTTGATGGATGATTAAAAAGTAAATTCCACCATTCATGGTGGTTAAATCCATTTCTTATCTGTGAACATGTTAGAATATTAAAGTAATAACATCCATGTAATGTTCTGTTAATGGTAATTAGTTAATGGTAATGAAGTTTAGCATCACCACCTCCGATTTTGACGAAACTAGGCTCAATTGACGCGTTTTTTAAAATGAAATAACTTTTTCCTTTAACAAAATCGTCACTCTCCTCCGCGAAGCGAGATAGCGTTAAAGTTAAAAGCTCACTATGTTAGGAAATCTGTCACTCCGAAAATGATACGACAGCCTTTCGTTAGTAAGTACTGCAATCTCGAACGACTAGAAGGGGGCTGCGCCCCCCGCACCCCCCCTAAAAACTAAACTCCCAAAAACCTAACTCAACCTATTGTCACATTAAGCGTCAGTTATTGTTTATTAAAGGGTGCGTTCCGTTTCCACGCATAATGCACATGAAGCGCAGCGTTAGAGTGACAGAAATAGGAAAGCAAGATAAAATGAGAGGGAGAGCACTCGGGTGAGGTTCTCGAACCTAGGTTAGGTTAGTTCTCGAACGCATGAACTGCATCAGCTCCGAGGTAGTGCAGTCTATGCGATCTCATGCGTTCGAGAACTAACCTAATTGTCGAACCTAGGTTCGACAACTTCTCGGGCTGGCCCTGTGATCCGGTTGGGTCACAGGGGTCGGATCGCGGTGGCCGCTGCGACCGAGCGCGTCCCCAGGTGGCGGATAGGGGAACGCCCACCAGATATGGTGGGTACTTGTGAATAACTGCCCTTAACCGGGTGGGAATAAGCAGGCGCGGACCAACGGCGCCAGAGGATCTGGAGGCTGTGGGGGCATTAGGGGTGAGAGCCTTGATGTCTATAAATCCACAGCTACTGAAGGACCTCTGGGAGGAAGCGGTGCACTTGGACACGGTGCATTTGGACACAGCCAATCACAGCACCGTGTGATTAGAGACATTTGTAGGGTCCCTTGGAACAGCGACTTGTGATTGGACTGTGTCCAATTGCCCCGTGTCCAACTGATATACACCCCCTCTGGGACGGGGCGACGGGTGCCGCTCCGGATGATGCACCCAAATACCTCCGGGCAGGCCGGACTCGTGAGCCCTGTGTAGGGTTACGGCCTAAGATCGTGGGGCGCCGAATAAAGATGCCCACACCACACCCAACCCAAGGTATGATGCGTGCCGAGGGGTGAATGGCAGAGAGTGTATAAACATGTCTGTCGTAAGCGGTCCTGTGGGGGCGTGGTGTGACCCCCACAGTATTACCCGGGAGCGTCCAAGGCTACAGGGGGCTCTGACCGCGGAGTATTTTGGCTCACCACACTCGTGGGATTAAGATGGATAATTTAATTAAAAATAACCCGCTTTCGGGCCGTGACGACCGATCGGATAGCCCTGTGGTCGGCGCCACACTAATTGCGGATGGGCCTTTAGTCCTGGGTGATTCTGCCCTTCCTGTCGCCGTAAGCGCTATTATACCTTCCAGCGCGATTGTCGTTCCTTGCGACTTGAGAGAGAGAGAGAGAAAAGTGGAGAGAGAGAGTGACGTCTCCAACGGCGTAGGAGAGCCTGTTCAGCTGGCTATGATAAGAGACGTGAATCAAAGAACTCCTTTAATGTCTAACTTGAGTATGGAGAGTAATGCTGTTGTTGAAGAGCAGCGAGAAGCGCAACGAGAACTAGTACTAGTACCTGCTCTTCAGTATCCGACCGATCTGGATGATCGGACTGAAAATATTGCAGAATGCAGGCCGGATGTTATGGCTAATGTGCAGTCTGCTTGGCCTGCTCTTGAGCAACTATGTATTCCAGAGGCAATGGATGCTGGCTATTCTCAGGACATCGATCATGATAACGGAACGGGTATGACTCTGGTGGTCGAGTCTGCTGCACAAACATCAGCTGATTGCGTTGATAGTATGACTATGATGTCCAAGTCTGCAGCTATTGATTGTGATACTCCGATGGTCGAGTTGTCCGCTAGAATTGACCTTACTGGTCCTGATGTGTCGATCACAAGGTTGCCATTGTCCAAGAACCAAACTCTTCTGGATACTATTGATCTGACTGCAGACTTACATACTATCGATTTGACCGCAGACTCACATACGCTTCGACAAGGATACGAGCTTCCTAAACCGCAGCGTATTATGAATAAGAAGCGTAAAATTAGGACGTCACCTGATATGGATACCTCCCCTGATGAAGAAAATAATTCTATAGTTACAGGAGCTTCCACTGTTAAAGTGGATAAAAGGAAAAAACGAGTAATAACCAAAAGTGCTAAAGTTAAGAAAACATCCGTTAAAGGTGTTAAAGGGAATAGAGGTAGTAAACTTTCTGACTCTGATCCTATGGATGAAATATCAAGTTTAGCTGCCCGAAGTAGTAATCGTATAGGATCTAGGACTGTGCCTGTGGTGGAGAAGGACAGTGATGAGTCCACTACTTACAATACCCAAGAGCTGGGACTTCATGATGCAAGCTATGACCCTCCCATTTGTGAGAAAGGAAGCGATGCGTCGTCGACCATTCCTCCTCTTCCGCCCTTATCGATTAGACCGGAGCCGAAATTACTTGGAGATCCGATTTGTGTCTTGTCTGAGGATCGTGATGTTCTTACATATAATACACGAAGACATACTGGGAAAACTTTTCCTACATTTAATACGTCATTCAATATGGATTCTCTTGCTAATCCAAGAAGAGATAGGATCTCTATATCATCTGGAGACGAGGATGATGTGCGTAAAAGTGCGTTTTCTAAAAATCTAGAGGAAGAGGAATTCCCTGAGTATGTACAGATGAATGCTGCTCAACTAGGAGCACATATAACTCGTATGTTGAGAGAATTGGACGATCAACGTGTCAAGAGTAAAAATATTAAGGGCACAGTTATATGGGTTATGAAGGACCGAATACGACATATTACGGGAGCAACGAAACAACTAGCTATTAAAGCTGAATTTAAAGGCGATCCTCATTACATTCAAATGAGAAATAAGGAGCTCTCAGTAGAACTTCAAAAAGTGAAAAATGAAAATGCCAGATTACGGGCAGAAGTTCAAAGATCTAGGCGTCCACCTAATGTACATGATTTCAGAAGAGATAAGTCACAAGTATCTTCCAGGTCAATTCAAGATGATGGAGTACAACACAAGGATCCATCACCCCCACAGGTGGTTTATCCGACATGTGATGAGAAACCTGAATCTTCTGTAGCAACTAAAGAGCAAGCAATTAGGAACATGATACAACAATGCTCGGATATGATTAAAAACATTATTCAATTGAGAACTGAATTACGTAAGGATCTTGCAGATTGTGGAAATACTACAGCAACAGAAGTTGAATATCATAAAATGAGACCCCCTCGACAGCGACGAGTTATTAGAGGAAGTAACCCAATTAGGGATCGCTCTACATCAATTGATGAACCCTCTGTTGCAAGAAAGGGCCCTAGGATAGTGTCTGATATACAACTAGTGCCTCCTCATACATCTATGGATGCAACGCCGGAGCTGCAACAACCACTTCTTCCAAAGTCAACTTGGTCTGAGGTTGTTAAGCGTGGACGCAAACAGGCTGTTATGAAGGTGGATGGAAATAAGACCTCCGAACAGAAGAAGGTTCCTGAGGGTGTTAGAACGCGTAGTTCATCCCGAAAGCGCGTGCCACGAAATTCGGATATTACAATTAGCAGCCAGAACTTAAATATACCTACACATGTGTTGCTGAAAAAAGTACGTGACAATATTAGCCTACAAGAAATAGGAATTGAACGTACTAAGATTGCCAAAACAGCGAATGGTAGCACACTCGTTACGGTTCTGGGACCTGATGCAGCAAGTAAAGCAGACGTACTGGCTGTGAAAGTACGTGAACTTGTACAAAATGATGCAAGGGTAACCAGGCCAATTAAACGTGCGGACATAAAACTTGTAGGTATTGATGATTCCATTAACAAGGAAGAAATCGCTTGTACAATAGCAGAAGTAGGTCAACTTAAGTTAGATGATATACGTATAGGAGATCTGCAGCTAATGAGAAACGGCATGGGCATTGCATGGGTAAATATACCTCTGTCTGCTGCTATTAAGATCTCCGAATTGGGTAGTATAAGACTAGGATGGACTAGTGTCAGAGTTGTCTTGCTGGAGCCTAAGCCGGTCCAATGTTATGTGTTGGCATTATGGCCACGTTCAACTAACATGTCCACGCACAGAAAAACGTGCCGGATTGTGCTTCAAATGTAGCAGCAAAAAACACACGGCTAAGATGTGTACTGCTACTACATTTCACTGTGTGGTCTGTCAAGACAATAGTTTTCAGTATAATCACCGCATGGGTGGAGTCCAATGCAAGTCCATGCAACGTATGCAACCCGTACGGAGGAAGGAAAATCATGATAATAATGCTTAAGTTTGTCCAGATTAATTTGAATCGGAGCCGACCGGCGCAAGATGCGCTTATGCAGTATATGTTAGATGAGGGAATTACAATAGCTTTTGTTTCGGAGCCTAATAATGTTCCTCTGAATACTCAGTGGCTAGCTGACTTAAATGGGGATTCAGCTATTACGTATTGCAATGCAACTAAGCTGCGAACGCCGATATTTTTGTGTCGAGGTAATGGCTATGTCATGGCTAAATGTGGTGACTTGCATATTATGTCGTGTTATATATCGCCGAATGTTACTACTGACAAATTTATAGGCTGGGTAGAAGAAGTACTGTCAGTTCTTAAGAAATATGCGGGCTGCCATATTCTCTTGGCTGGTGATTTTAACGTTTGAGCCTCCCTATGGGGATGGCAACGTGATACAACTAAAGGTGATATATTAAATGAGGCTATGGCAGAACTTGATTTTCGCCTGATTAATGTTGGTAACACGTTGGTATTATCCAACGTGTATCAGACCCCAAGAGTCTTCTGTGATCGACCTTACATGGTCGAGTCCTGGCTTATCTGCCAAATTTTCTGATTGGAGAGTAGTTCAAACAGAAGAAATGGACTCCTTGTCTGATCATCAATATGTTAGATTTACCTTGAACCCTAAGGGTTCTGTGGGATGGACCATTAAACAGGATAGGTCCGATTTTTGCCCACGTTGGGCGTGGAAAAAACAGAACAAAGATCTATTCCAAGAACGTCTGAATCTCTCTTCAGCGCAAGAATGGAGGGATGATATAGATGTTAATACAATGGCCTTTTGGCTGAACGACTCGATTAAGGAAGCCTGTGACTGCTCTACACCAAGGCAAAAGACATTTAAGATTAAGAGCACATACTGGTGGTGCCAAAGTGTTGCGGATGCGCGCAAGGCGCTGCATAAAGTTAATCGTGTCTTAGTGAGATTGAATAAGAATAAACGTGCATCCTCTGATGATAAATGGATGGCCCTCCTGGCAGTCAAAGAAAAGCGGAAAGCATATTAAACTGCTATCCTTAAGGCTAAAGATAATTCCTGGAAGGAACTATTAGACACTCTCAATCATGATCCCTGGGGAAAGCCGTACAGGCTTGTTATGCGAAAGATTAAAGGCTTACCTGCTCCTATTACGGAGAACCTGGACATTAATAAAGTCCGTAAGATCATTTTTGATCTATTTCCACGCTTTAATGATACTAATAGGCCTTATTGTCCAAAAAACCCTGATCCCTTGGAGTGGGATGCTAGAGTTCATGCTGACGAGGTCAAAAGACTATTGGTTCCTATGACGGGCAGTCCTGCGCCTGGTCCGGATGGATTGAAGGGAATAATATGGAAAAGTACGCTCCCCACCTTCATTCGGAAAATTGCGACTATTATGACGCGTTGCTTAGAGGAAGGAATTTTTCCTACCTCTTGGAAGATAGCAAAATTGGTCTTATTGCCTAAACCGGTAGCGTTTGGGGCATCGCCCAAATATAGACCTATATGTCTAATTAACGACATTGCAAAAACTCTTGAGCGGGTAATATCCTTGAGATTACAGCGTGAATTGGCCGCGATGCCTAATGGTGGCCTTGCGGAATTGCAATTCAGGTTTCGACCGCAGAAGTCCACATTAGACGCTTTATTTGAAGTCCGGAAATTCACAGAACAGCCAATTAAGGACAAATGTGGATTGGCTATTAGCCTGGATGTCCAGAATGCCTTTAATAGCATTCCATGGAGTGTTATTTTGAAACGCTTGAAAGCCAAGAGCTTTTCTGATTATTTAATTAACATTATTAATAGTTATCTTAGTGATAGAGCCATACTATTTAAAGGTAATGATGGTCAGTATCACTGTGAATACATGTTAGCGGGTGTACCTCAAGGGTCTGTTTTGGGTCCTCTACTCTGGGTCATCACTTTTGACTGTGTTCTCGAATCGAACGTCAGTAAATCGTCTCGTGTAATTTGCTACGCTGACGATACAATTATACTTGTTAGAGCTTATGATTACTCTGCTACGGTTGTTAAAGCAAATCGAGACATAGCGGTAGTTGTAGAATCAATACGTGAGTTAGGACTAGAAATAGCGGGAGCGGTGCACTTGGACACGGTGCATTTGGACACAGCCAATCACAGCACCGTGTGATTAGAGACATTTATAGGGTCCCTTGGAACAGCGACTTGTGATTGGACTGTGTCCAATTGCCCCGTGTCCAACTAATATACACCCTAAAAGACAATAGAGGTTGCTTTCCGACAAGAGACACAAGTCGACACAAACATCATTCTATCTTTGTTCCACATTTAGTGAGTAACAAAGAGTGCTTTCCAATTGCGTACACTGTGTTACACAAAACCAGTTTATTGGTTGTATATTATCTTACAAGATATTTTTGATAATATGTGACCAATAAACTGATTTTGTGTACATGTGTGTCAAGATGTGTTAAGTAATTGGAAAGCACCCAAAGATAGAATGATATTTGTGTCGATTTGTGTCTTTTGTTGGAAAGCAACCAGAGAAAAGTTTTGGGCCTTCCGCTTTTCCCCTTTTTAAACGTACGGGAAGAAATGATTCAATTCGCGGAATGCGGAAATCTAGTAAAATTTTGTCTTCCGCGTTTCCGCGTTTCATGTAGGCTGTTTACGATAATTCGAGTTGGAGTAAGTACGAGTTAGTTTCACCAGAGCCGAGAAATATGATAGATACAACATCTAATATTTTCATGATTTATGACAACTCAATGCTGTCCGATAAATCGAGTAGAGTAGAGTTAGGGTAGTATAGCGGATAGTATATGAATTAACAGTATCAGGTAACATAGTTTCGTAAAATATATAACAATAATATTACGAAACAATGATTTATTACATTTTAGAAAAATTAGAAGCACTAAATTAAATTATGAAAAGATATCATGTATTTGTGAAATATTCAATAATAATAGATTAATAATAGGTTAGAATAATTGTTTTCTACTTTTGAATATTTTACAAATACATGATATCTTTTCATAATTTAATTTAGTGCTTCTAATTTTTCTAAAATGTAACAACTCATTGATTCGTAATATTATTGTTATATATTTTACGAAACTATGTTACCTGATATTGTTAATTCTTATACATATACTATCCACTATGTTATCCTAACTCTACTCGATTTATCGGACAGCATTGAGTTGTCATGAATCATGAAAATACTAGATGCTTGTGCCTATCATATTTTTCGACTCTAGTGAAACTAACTCGTACTAACTCCAACTCGAATTATCGTAAACACCCGTAATGGCATTCTAACTAGAGATACCCGATTCTGAATCGATTCTTTCCTCAAAAATAGGCTTATTAGTGTTGTTTGCATTCTTTGCATTTTTCGTATTTAAAACCAGACAAAAGTATATTGGAATGTTTGGAAGAAGCCAAAGCGAAACAACCAACTCGATTGTTTCTTTCAAGCGTCTGATTAGGCGTCCATCTCTTTTTAAAAGCGAAAAGTATGAAACATGCAAGCAGCACGAACAACCCTTTTTCCTTAAATTTGTTAGGGAAAGAATCGAATCGATTAAGAATCGAGCATCTTTAATTTTAACCCAGCTGTGATTGTTTCTCGTCTGTGGTGAGACAAGAACAGATAATGTTGATTATCTGTTTTGTCTAACATCAAGAATCATTAACATTACTTCTTTACCCACTGAGACAATTCGTGCACATTGGCTACGTAGTTTATGTGCACGGTTGGTTAGAGGCGCTGTAAGCCATTTCAGCTTAGAGACTCTTCAAGAGAGACTGGACAAACTGGCAGCCGCCAATACATGAGCTGGTAAAAAGTGCGTTGTCTGTACTTTTTCGCTGCACTGCTACACTAGTGCAATAAATAGAGTGAGACGAGTATATTTTTTCTCACTCTAACTTATGTTGGCGCTGCCATTTTGTGAGCAAAAATTATGTGCACACGGAACCCCGTTATGTCCAGTCTCTACTCAAGGATTTTTATTTAAGCTGAACTCGGGATCAGCTAAAACCGGCTCATGACCCCTCTCCTTTTCTCTGCTACGACTCATGCAGATCCTTAAAAATAAGCGAGTAAAGTTGACTTCTCTGTTTCTTCTCTTTAAACATAAAGTTTTCTTTGTTACATTTGTTACATTTTAATTTCAAAAATTTGATTTTAAAATGAAAAAGTAAGTATCAATATTATTTATTTAGTAATCTAAAAATTCAAATCTAAATGTGTTTTACGTAAATATACGTAACATAAACGTAATAAATTCTTGATATCAGATCAGTGAGTGGAAGCTTGAAAGAGGATACTAAGCAGAATGAATCAGATAGTAATAAGAAACTACTGCCCATTGAGGGCCCCTCCACTTCTAATAGTGCCGAGCATACCTCATTTCCATTGCAGCCTTTACTAAATCAACCAAGACAGCCAACTAACTTGCAAGGATTGCTTAAATATGCGATAGATGTAGCACAGTTTGAGAATGTGGAGAACAAATCACAAATTTATCCTTTGGATGAAGAAGTATGTATTACAGTATTAATCTACAATTTATTATTTATATACAATATTGTATTTATATTTTGCAGAAGAAAACATTCTTAAGCAACGCTTTATCATCATTAACAGTGAATTTAATAGAAGAGTTACAGGAAGATATACAAACTTTATCTGGAATTATTAATCTAAAACCTGATGGGGATTCATTAGTATATGAAAATGCACTTAAAAGAATTAGTCATCATATAGATAACATTGACATAGCCAATGATTTTTATAAAATTGGAGGCTTTTCAATATTTCAAATATGCTTGAACTGTTCACATAGTAATATAAGATGGAGGATAGCAGATATTATTGCTGAATTAGCACAAAATAACCCATTTTGCCAAGAAAAAATACTAGAAGCTGGATTATTTCCTATATTGTTGTCAATGATTGACACAGATCTATCAGAATTTACAAGAATAAAAGCTCTCTATGCAATATCATGTAAGTAATATAGAACATAAAAGTCAATATATTAAGTTTTAACAAATGCATTTGATATATCTTGAATACAGGTATAGTTAGAGAAAATCCAACATCATTAAAATATATGGAAATAAACGATGGTTATTCAGTACTTCTGCGAGCATTACAGAGCCCAGTTGAAAAGCTACAAATAAAATCTGCATTTTTACTTTCTAATTTGTGTAATAAGGAAAACTCTAATGATATAAAATATATCTTAGTAAAAATGGGTTTCATTGAGCAAGCAGTTGGACTATTGTCTAGATATAATTTGCAGCTACAAATTAGGTAAGATATTTCTAGCATTATTAGAATATTATATATTCTGATATTGAGTATGATACTTAATAAGCTATGAACATTATTTTTGTAGAGAACAATTATTGAGAATGTTATGTAGTATGATAAATGATGACTTTTTACCAGCTTTGGAGCAACTTCGACAGCCCCAATTACGTTTGAGATTTACTTTAGATTTCTTATTAGATGATTTTAAAAACAATCAGAATGGGAGATCTGAAGACAATCAAGATGAAAAAGAAATGTGTATTAAACTACTGGAAAAAGTATTTCCGGAATCTGATAACAATCAAGAGAGATAACAAATTTAAACTTATATTTATACTTATTTATGTAATTTTTCTTTTAAGTAATGAATAACAGGTATTATGATGAATATTGAACATTTTAATTTTGTGTTATAAATTTAAATAATTTTGAATCCATGTAACAATTAAAACTTGATTGTCTTTAAATTTTTTACTGTTTTGTATGTAACTATAGCACAGAACGTTTATGATGTGAATAAACATACTTGTTTATTTAGTGTTAGAAATATAGTATCAAGCAATGCGTTCAATTAATCTTTAAACAGACACATATTCCATACTACACATTTGTATATTCCACACTGAGAGAAAATTATAGTTGCTTTCAGCGTTAACTATACTTTTTTGTGATTTTAACCATAAAAATAAGTAGAAGAACCATTTTTCTAATAACACTTACTAAAACAATGGTTTTTCTAACTATTTTTGTAGTTAAAATCACAAAAAAATATAATTGACGCTGAAAGCAATTATAATCTTCTCATTCCATACATAATTTTTCTAAAGAATATATGACTGGCTTTCTCTCCCCCCTCTTTTTCTATTGCAGTTTTTTATAATTCTCATTTATCGTATTTATTACAAGGTAGCGCATATTTTGTATTTTTCCCATTAAGAAGTCACTCGTTAATCAGCTTTCAATTTCGTAACCCTGATGGAAATATTTTATTGAAATATTTTACTGAAAAACTCTCTTAAGTAATGATCGGCGATGTTGCTTCGATTAATCGGTGTTCGATATTTTTTTTAGAAATAATCGATTATTTTTCTCGATGTTTTTATTTCGATTAATTAATTCGCCCAGTAAACAAATTGAGCACAGACTGCGCGCAAATTTGCAGCAAATTTGATTAAAAATTTACACCAAAACCATAGCCATCTGTGTCCTCATTCAGCTACGGTTTTGGCGACAGAGCTTGCTGTCGGGCAATTGCTGCAGATTTGCAACAAAAACCGCACAGAGCCTGTAGCGCAGTAAAGCTAGGTCTACGATGAGTCGGTAGTTGGAAAACACAAGTCTTAAATCTAAGTCGTAATGTTATGATTTTTCGCATCTACAATGAGTCGCTAGTCGTTCGGCTTAACCAATGAGAAAGAGGATGTTGAGGACATGTGCTGCGTTCCGAAATTCACTGCCAATACTACTATTCTATAGTTAACTTACGTATACTGTAGATTTTGTATACTAGACAGTTAATTTCGGAACGCAGCACATGTTATGTGTTTAACGTATACAAATAGTGCTCTCTTTAGGACAATCAATGCGAAGCATTTGATTGGTCAGTCATAAGAAAATCGCTAGTCGGTAGTCTTAAAAGTTGGCTGTTGGCCAGCTTCACCAATTCATCGATTCCGACGGGTGTATATCAGTTGGACACGGGGCAATTGGACACAGTCCAATCACAAGTCGCTGTTCCAAGAGATCCTACAAATGTCTCTAATCACACGATGCTGTGATTGGCTGTGTCCAAATGCACCGTGTCCAAGTGCACCGCTCCCGATTCCGACTCACCGACAGCCTTTCCGACTCACCGATTAAGGCTTAAGGGTGGGGAGTGGTGCACTTGGACACGGTGCATTTGGACACAGCCAATCACAGCACCGTGTGATTAGAGACATTTGTAGGGTCCCTTGGAACAGCGACTT
>NW_022639517.1:955241-955401 GCF_010583005.1 Odontomachus brunneus | reverse complement strand
ATTAAATATTGAAATACTTGAGTACTAAAAGCTGTATTTGAATCACAGAATATTACTAAATACTGTACTTTTAATACTGAAAATAAGTAATTAATAAATGATTCTTAGTATGATATTTCTATAAGGAGAAGACGTTTAAATTGCCATTTTTCTAGACGTG
>NW_022639517.1:955093-955231 GCF_010583005.1 Odontomachus brunneus | reverse complement strand
CGGAACTAGAGAACGGAACGCTCATTATAGTAAGAAATCCGATCCGGCGTCCCGATCCGTGCTCAATGGGACGGCACCTAAGACTATAGACTACCGACTACCGACTCATTGTAGACCCAGCTTAAGGTCTGCGCGGTT
>NW_022639517.1:953173-955083 GCF_010583005.1 Odontomachus brunneus | reverse complement strand
GTACATTCTTATATTTAAGATCGTGTCTTAAATACATATTTAAAAACATTTTAACTAATAAAATGATTCGTACGGATGTTATACATATCATATTATGGTTAAAAATATTTGAGAATTTATTTGAGAATTATTTAAGACAATCTTTAAATATAATAACATACTATGAATAAGCCTTAGTGCGCACTCAGTGCACACTAGTGCAAGCAACCGAATTCGCTATTAGATTTCTCCGACGTCGGTTAGACGTCGAATCGACCTCTACGTTTTCGCTGGGATGCTATGTTTCTGCAATGTTGATGGCCGTCTTAAGTTTATCTTCAGATAATGAACGGATTATTTCATTAGTTACGGAGTATCTGAAGATGAACTTAAGACAGTCTTAAAAATAAGACCCGACTATGAATACCGGCCTATAAGTACTTATTCGACCAATAAACGTAGACTGAATAACCGAGAATGGGTTACCCTA
Organism: Odontomachus brunneus; assembly: GCF_010583005.1. NCBI lineage: Eukaryota > Metazoa > Arthropoda > Insecta > Hymenoptera > Formicidae > Odontomachus > Odontomachus brunneus. The sequence goes on along the minus strand of NW_022639517.1, from coordinate 954,614 downwards.
GAGCTAGTCGGACATGCTATAAGTTTTAGAGTATCAAATTAAATATTAATGTAATAAATCATCAAATGGAATATACTGCAGTACATCTTTTGAATGAAGCTAAGACTCCATATATGCGGTGAGCTCCGACAAATGCACGGTGACCATTCAGAAGTCAGGCGCAGATCGAGCCTGGTTTCTAATTTGTCACCGCAAGATTTGCCGCAGTAGACTCGATGCGGGTGATTGTTAAATTCTAGTAAGTAAAGCATAGTAAATATTATGACTATTACGTCGACTTGTATATAGCCAGATAATAGGGAGTTTTTGCAATATCGTCTTTCAGATATAGTAACGCTAAAGTACGTTCCGATATTCCCTGCCAGTACTGCGAATATACAGTTTGTGTTACGTATCCTATAGATTTGAAGTACTGACACTGAACATTGGAACGTACTTTTGCGTTACTATATCTGAAAGACGATATTGTAAAAACTCCCTATTATCTGGCTATATACAAGTCGACGTAATAGTTATAAAATTTATGGCTCCTGCACACAGGACGCGGCAATGCTTGTCGCGCGGCGGAAGTCCGTGCGACAGCCAATCAATATGTTGTTTTTCCGTAAGAGTTAGAAGGTTATTACGGAAAGCAACCTATTGATTGGCTGTTGCACGAACTTCCGCCGCGCGGCAAGCATTACCGCGTTCTGTGTGCAGGAGCCAATAGACCCATTTTACAAACAAGGATTTCTGAAAGTTCAGAAAAAGCAAAAGAGGTAAATTTTGTTCAATATAATGAAATTTATTTACAATTACATAATACACGTGTACCAATCATATTAAGAATTACTAAGACCTCACTGAGCTAAATTATTTTCTGAAAGCAACCATATTATCAATTGCAATACTGCAGATCACAATCGGGAGCGGTGCACTTGGACACGGTGCATTTGGACACAGCCAATCACAGCACCGTGTGATTAGAGACATTTGTAGGGTCCCTTGGAACAGCGACTTGTGATTGGACTGTGTCCAATTGTCCCGTGTCCAACTGATATACACCCTAAAAATGGAGGATAAAGATAAGGAAATTGTTTGTGTATTTGCTCAACTATTAGTTTTATTAGATGTTTTTGGTGATAACGAAACAAATAACTTATATAAAGAAAAATTAGAAAAGTATTTATCCGTAATGATTGGATCAATAAAAAAAACAATACCTCGGTTAAAAAACTATGTGGAAGTGGTTGTACCATTATACAATGATGAAGTATTTAAGTCACATTTTAATAACTTTTCACTTTATAACTTTTGTTTTATTTAAGATCAACAATTTTAATTTTCATATTCATGTTTTATACAACAAAATATGAAGATTTAGGTACAATAAATTTGTGAGAAAGTCCGTTTCCTTCATCAAATGTATTACGTGTTGCTAAAATATTACTTATTTTTTTTT
>NW_022639517.1:951619-953163 GCF_010583005.1 Odontomachus brunneus | reverse complement strand
TACAGTTTGTGTTACGTATCCTATAGATTTGAAGTACTGACACTGAACATTGGAACGTACTTTTGCGTTACTATATCTGAAAGACGATATTGTAAAAACTCCCTATTATCTGGCTATATACAAGTCGACGTAATAGTTATAAAATTTATGGCTCCTGCACACAGGACGCGGCAATGCTTGTCGCGCGGCGGAAGTCCGTGCGACAGCCAATCAATATGTTGTTTTTCCGTAAGAGTTAGAAGGTTATTACGGAAAGCAACCTATTGATTGGCTGTTGCACGAACTTCCGCCGCGCGGCAAGCATTACCGCGTTCTGTGTGCAGGAGCCAATAGACCCATTTTACAAACAAGGATTTCTGAAAGTTCAGAAAAAGCAAAAGAGGTAAATTTTGTTCAATATAATGAAATTTATTTACAATTACATAATACACGTGTACCAATCATATTAAGAATTACTAAGACCTCACTGAGCTAAATTATTTTCTGAAAGCAACCATATTATCAATTGCAATACTGCAGATCACAATCGGGAGCGGTGCACTTGGACACGGTGCATTTGGACACAGCCAATCACAGCACCGTGTGATTAGAGACATTTGTAGGGTCCCTTGGAACAGCGACTTGTGATTGGACTGTGTCCAATTGTCCCGTGTCCAACTGATATACACCCTAAAAATGGAGGATAAAGATAAGGAAATTGTTTGTGTATTTGCTCAACTATTAGTTTTATTAGATGTTTTTGGTGATAACGAAACAAATAACTTATATAAAGAAAAATTAGAAAAGTATTTATCCGTAATGATTGGATCAATAAAAAAAACAATACCTCGGTTAAAAAACTATGTGGAAGTGGTTGTACCATTATACAATGATGAAGTATTTAAGTCACATTTTAATAACTTTTCACTTTATAACTTTTGTTTTATTTAAGATCAACAATTTTAATTTTCATATTCATGTTTTATACAACAAAATATGAAGATTTAGGTACAATAAATTTGTGAGAAAGTCCGTTTCCTTCATCAAATGTATTACGTGTTGCTAAAATATTACTTATTTTTTTTTAATTACCCTTATAGAAATATCATACTAAGAATCATTGATAATTACTTATTATCCAGTATTTTTAATACTGAAAATAAGTAATTATCAATGATTCTTAGTATGATATTTCTATAAGGGTACAGTTGGACAGTGCTTTATTACTCAAAATAAATATGATTTAATAACAAAAATAATAAATTTTTATGAGAGATGTCCTAAACTTACCTGTTTCTACATGTTTTGCCTCATCTGATGTAACATCAAGTGTATACATTTTATTATTTGTAACATCTTGCAGAGTTACTCTGGTTTTGTTACTCTCGTTGGAAGTCATTTTGAAACACTATTTCACTTTAAGATTTATATTGGAGGTTAGATTGCGTCGATTTCATCGACGCAATCTAACTTATCGTTCTCTTTGGAAAATAAGCGCTTATATGTGCTCACGCTTCTACTGCCCTACCTCGATAGAAGAAGCGAATGTAAGCGTGAGTTATGAT
>NW_022639517.1:951312-951609 GCF_010583005.1 Odontomachus brunneus | reverse complement strand
GTAGCATATCTGGCGACAGTTTGGCAGCAAGATTTGATATAACAGATTTTACATCAAATTTGTTATTTATTTGCCATCAAAAATTGGTAACAAGTTCTGCTCGAAATCTGTTCACGCAGGTTTGGCTATCTGGGCGATGTTTTTAGAGATGATTAATCGATTATTCGATATTTTTAGATTCGATTAGATTCAAAGTATTCGAAGTAGATTCAAGGGTGCGTCCAGCGAACTCAACAGTTGCACAATAGTTGAGCAATTCGTCAATGTAATTGATCTAGATTTAGAGGTCTAACACAT
>NW_022639517.1:950953-951302 GCF_010583005.1 Odontomachus brunneus | reverse complement strand
TGAGTTATGATGTCACGCATGACGTCAATATGTAGTTTTTAAGCGCTTATAATGCCAAAGTGAACGACGTGAGCGATATTTATAAGCGCTTAAAGCGCGTAAGCGTTCAAAGCGAACGCACCCTACAAATTGAAGTTGTGACGTCATGTTGTCGAGAACAAGCAGAGACTAAGGGCTATCGCACACAAATTGACATAACTGCATATGCATAGCATAAGACCGTATGTACCAATGAGCATCGAGTATTAAGTCGCCATATTGGTGTTCGATGCTTAATATTCGATGCTCATTGGTCCATACGATCTTATGCTATGCATATGCAGTTATGTCAATTTGAGTGCGATAGCCC
>NW_022639517.1:950636-950943 GCF_010583005.1 Odontomachus brunneus | reverse complement strand
CGTGCGACAGCCAATCAATATGTTGTTTTTCCGTAAGAGTTAGAAGGTTATTACGGAAAGCAACCTATTGATTGGCTGTTGCACGAACTTCCGCCGCGCGGCAAGCATTACCGCGTTCTGTGTGCAGGAGCCAATAGACCCATTTTACAAACAAGGATTTCTGAAAGTTCAGAAAAAGCAAAAGAGGTAAATTTTGTTCAATATAATGAAATTTATTTACAATTACATAATACACGTGTACCAATCATATTAAGAATTACTAAGACCTCACTGAGCTAAATTATTTTCTGAAAGCAACCATATTATC
>NW_022639517.1:950500-950626 GCF_010583005.1 Odontomachus brunneus | reverse complement strand
TTAAGGCCATCACACACAAAATTACATAGACGCATATGCATAGCATAAGATAGTATGGACCAATAAGCATCGAATATTAAGTATCAATCATCAATATGGCCACTTAATATTCAATGCTCATTGAAT
>NW_022639517.1:950358-950490 GCF_010583005.1 Odontomachus brunneus | reverse complement strand
TTGGACTGTGTCCAATTGTCCCGTGTCCAACTGATATACACCCTAAAAATGGAGGATAAAGATAAGGAAATTGTTTGTGTATTTGCTCAACTATTAGTTTTATTAGATGTTTTTGGTGATAACGAAACAAAT
>NW_022639517.1:943370-950348 GCF_010583005.1 Odontomachus brunneus | reverse complement strand
TTAAGGCCATCACACACAAAATTACATAGACGCATATGCATAGCATAAGATAGTATGGACCAATAAGCATCGAATATTAAGTATCAATCATCAATATGGCCACTTAATATTCAATGCTCATTGAATGTCCATATGATCTTATGCTATGCATATGCGTCTATGTAATTTTGTGTGTGATGGCCCTTAATATTCGATGCTCATTGGTCCATACTATCTTATGCTATGCATATGCGTCTATGTAATTTTGTGTGTGATGGCCTTAATACATCTCATTTAGGGTACGTTCAGATTCCCTACCCGGGTGCATTCTAATACTAGAAGTGCTATAGTATATGTAACATATACTATAGTGTTTCTAGTAATAGAGTGCACCCGGGTAGGGAATCTGAACGCACCCTTAAGGGCTGCGTTCAGATTCCCCACCCGGGTGTATTCTATTACTAGAAGTGCTATAGTATATGTCACATATACTATAGTGTTTCTAGTAATAGAGTGCACCCGGATGAGGAATCTGAACGCACTCAAGGATTGGAGAATGGCGTATGGGGATAACCTTTTTCCCCGGAGCCATTACAGAACAGAACAGAAGCAGAGACTAATGAAAAAGAACAGACCTATTGAGAGTGACAGATTATAGAATATTTTACATTTTAATTGTTAAATAAGTATAAAATGGTTAGTTGTTGTTTATGTGGTTTTGCAAAAACAAAAGGACGTGTGAAAACATTTCATACGTAAGTATATAACATATTCTATTTAAAATTAAAAGCATAATTTGTAGGTTAACTTTGTTGTATCTTATGTATAATAAATGTTCAGCAGTTGTTTTAAGTTGTCTAAGTTAAAGTTGGATTATTCTTTTAAATTTAGAGGAATAATCTAATTTCAGCACAGATAATTTCAAATACTTGTAAAATAAACATTTTGCTGAAATGTAGTATTATTATGTAAAATGGGATATGTAAAATGTTATCACATAATATATATGTATATATATAAAATAGTATATATGTATAATCGAAATTGACACAATGGAACTATATGTTCTCGGCTTTTTTTTTAATTTTTAGATATAAAATGAATGGTAATCTTTGAGGTAGCTCTTTAAAGCCCAATGCATGATATTAATGCAATCGGTTTTTTACAATATTAACTTTATTCCATACGTTTCGGCCTCAATTTTTGGCCATTGTATTATACTGAAGCTACCATTCATTCTATATCTAAAAAATTATATATAATGCATTTTAATATAAATTAAAATATAAATGTTAATTATTAATGATTTAATTATAATTAATGTTATTTAATGTAATTTCCCAAAACATCCATTACAACAGCAAAAATGGATTGATTTTATGAATATGCCAAATTGGCAGCCACTACCAAACAGCAAATTATGCTCTGAGCACTTTAGTCCTAACTGCTTCGACAGATCCGGAAAAATCACTAAATTAATTAGTATGGTTGTTTCTACTATTAAGTTTGAAAGATTCAAACAGATATGTAAGCACATATATTGTAATTATAATAGATATTCATAATATGTTATCTATTATAATATGAACTAATTCATTAATGAATATATATGTTTTATAGATACAAAAACAGAAAAGAGCACACAAAATAACTATGCTTTCCGAAAAACCTATTATTGAAACTTATGTACTACAAGTAATGGTAAGTTTTATATACGATATAAAGCACCTATATGTATAACATTCATAATCAGTTTTTTTTTTATTTTAATTTATTTTAAGTTGGAAATTAGATTTTAAAGTAAATGAATAACATATATATATATATATATATATATATATATATATATATATATATTGTATATTATATATAAAATGTCTTATAAGAACATAAATTACTCAAAAACTAATAAGATATTTATTTCAGGAAGTAAATACTATTAATATGAATGAAGAGCCATTAACTTCTAATGAAATGTTGCAATCAGTGTAATAGCAAGCAAATAATCTTCCTAATACTTCAAGTAAAGAGAAGAATGAGTCTTCTTGGTCTTATTATCCAGAGCCAGATGATACTCCAAGAAAGTTATCTAAAAAGAAAAATTATGAGAATGGCTACAAATGAAAAGTTACTGAGAAAACAAATAACAAAATTACAAAAAGTGACATATCGACAGAAACGTCGAATTGAAAATTTAACATCTGTTTTCTCAAAATTGCAAAGAAATAGTATAATTACTTATAATGCTAAAGAAGTGTTGCTAAATTGTTTTGGTAGTAATAGAAATTTATTTTTAAATATATTTAAAAGAGCTTCATATAAGAATAAGAAATGCAAAAAAAAATATGAAGAAGATATTCGAAAATTTGCTCTTCACTATTTTTCACCAAGAGCATATAATTACGTCAGAAACATTTTAAATGGTGCATTACCTCATTATAAAACTTTAACGAAATGGTATAAAACTATTAATGGTGAACCAGGCTTTACTTCAGAATCTTTCGAAATATTAAAAAAAAAGATATAAGAATGTAGAAAAAAATATTTTTGTTCTCTCGTATTTGATGAAATGAGTATAAGACATTACGTAGAATGGGTGAATGATAAAGTATATGGACTAGTTAGTGTTGGAAATAATATTAGTGATGAAAATATTGGTTATGCCAAACAAGTTCTTGTTTTCATGATCGTTGCTATTAATGAATTATGGAAACTTCCATTAGCATACTTTTTTATAGATAGCTTAAATAGCAACAAAAAAGCTGATTTAATTAATAATTGTTTACAATTATTGAAAGATTGTCGAATTACTATCACAAATATTACGTTTGACTGTTGTCCAACAAATTTAATGTGGCGAAAATTCTTGGTTGTAAATTTGATTTTAAAACATGTTTAAGAAATCAAAATGAAAAAAAAACAGTGCTTGTTTTACAAACTAAAACAAGAAATGATAATCCTTTATTCATATTTCCAGATCCGGCACATATTATTAAATTAATTCGTAATACTTTTGGAGAAAAAAAAATTTTTTTGATGACCAAAATCAAGAAATTAATTTTAAATACCTTCAAAAGTTAAATGAACTGCAAGAAAAAGAAGGATTACATTTGTGTAATAAAATTACTAAACGTCACATAGATTTTTTTTAACAAAAAATGAAGGTCAAGCTAGCTACGCAATTATTAAGTAACTCTGTAGCAGAAGCTTTAATATTTTGTGCTGAACAATTAAAATTAGAGGATTTTAAAAATGCTGGTCCCATGATCAGATTTATTTCTATTATGAATAATGCATTTGATATATTAAATTCTAGAAAGATATCAGATTTTGATTTTAAACAAGCACTGTGTGAAAAAAATGTTGAAAAAGTTGAACAATTTTTTGAAAGTTTAACCGATTGTATAACAAAGTTGAAAAATTGTGAACTTTAATTTTAAATTGTAACCGAAAGACTGGATTTTTATGTTTGTTAATCTCTATGAAAAGTTTACTTAGTATTTATAAAATATCTATTGATAAATATAATCTATCGTTCATACCAGTATATAAAATGTCACAAGACCATTTGGAGTTATTTTTTGGGTCTATAAGATCTTGTGGAGGGTATAACAATAACCCAATTTGTCGACAGTTTATATCTGCGTATAAGAAAATATTAATCCGTGCGGAAATAAATGTAATTATTTAAAATTATTAAATTAATAAACAAATAAGAAATTCGAATCTTAGCAATGGTAAGCAAATTTTCAAAGTACAATTTACTTTAAATTAAATAGCGTGTGAAGCAATAAAATGGAAATTTAAAAAAAAATTCAGGAAAAGAGAAAAATGTATATAAATGTATATATTTTAATAAATATTTTTATAATATTTATGAGATATATATTTTTCATCTATTGAATCTGAGGTCACAAAAATATTTTGTAAATATATTTGTAAATATATTTATGAAATATTTTGGTAAATATTCATAAAATATTCAAATCTTATAAATATTTTGTGCTGTCTGGGTTAATGGATGAAAAGGATAGAGAACAGTAGTAATTGATGTAATATATTCAATAAATGTACGAAAATGTGTATTAAATATAGTCGAAATATTACAATCTTAACAAAGACATAACTGCTATATAACATTGAAGTAACAAAAGTACGTGTTACGTCTATGTTATATAACAGTAATATTTTGTGTTTGTTGGGATAATTGTAGTAAAAAATATGGAAAAATTCATTAATGAATTGTAGATCGATACTGCAAATGTGAGAGCTATTGAAGGTTTGTTTTTAATAACAGCATCTGAAATTAACTCTGAGGATTCTTTATCTTCTAATAACTGGCCATGTTCCATGTACTAAATCGATTTCAATTAATGACATTTTTTATATAATTTGATATTATTATTAGATTGCCTTTCTTTCTCACACAATTTTTATAAAAGCAATACTGATACATTACTGATTGGGACCCGACGACGGACATACGACGATCCAATAGCCAATAGGAAAATTTATTTTCTAGGGACAGTACATCATTAGCTAGTAACCTTAAAAAGTTCAATCTTGATGCATTCACGAGATGTATTCAGCTACATCTGATAAAAGAACGCAACCTTAGCGATCTAATATATATAGACATCTGTGGGTGCGCATCAAATTTAATACGCATACTAACGTTTTGACGATGGGTGCTTTCCAGTTGCAATATTTCTAGACACTTTCATGTACACGGCGACACAAGTTGCATTCCAATTGTCGTAATCGTCGACCCAACACTACACATCCGTGCTCAGGGCAGCGATCATGTAACTTTTCCCCTAGGGCGGAAACGTGAAAAGTGAAAAGTTTCTCGTGAACTCGTGATCACGTAACTCGGCGAAACGTGGAAACGTGAAACTTTTCATGTGAACTTGTTAGCCATGAAAGGGTGCGTTCAGATTCTCTACCCGAGTGCACTACTAGAAGTGTATAATATATGTAACATATACTATAGTGTTTCTAGTAGTAGAGTGCACTTGGATGAGGAATCTGAATGCAGCCAAATGTGCTGGCGAAAAAGTGAAAATCTAGTGACATGATGAATGCGGAATATATTATGCTATTGCTGTGATGAGATACATGGAACATAACAATCCTAAGGTTATAGCGATGTTTTTAAAGTTAATATGTTCTACAGCCGATGGATATAGCTGATTTGGCCGATATTGAAATCATATAGGAACCATGTTTAGTGATTTGTGCTTTTCACGCATAGAGTTACTTGATTGCGTCAACAATGAAAAAGTTCACGTGAAATCGATAGAGCGAATAGTGAAAAGTGAAAAATTCTGCTCGAAGTTACGTGATTGCTGTCCAACTCGAGGGCTAGTAGTCAGCTGTGTAACTAGTGTTTTCTAGTGACAATTAAAATTAATAAGCATTGTGGCTTGAGAAAAGATTGGCATTTGCGACATGAAGTGGACAATATCTTTTTTATTATTTAGATCTTATTATTTATTATTAAAAAATACTAAGGTATGTCTAGGTATAGCTTCTGGAATGGAGCCGTGTCTTGAATCAGCGAATACTAAGGTATGGGCATGTTGAAAAATAATCCTAACCCTACCCGACATATATACACATTAGTACATACTTTGTTCTAGAGACACTATAAGAGAGACTGGACTAGAGATGTCCGATTCTTAATCGATTCAATTCTTTCCCTAACAAATTTAGGGAAAAAGGGTTGTTCGAGCTGCTTGCATGTTTCATACTTTTCGTTTTTAAAAAGAGATGGACGCCTAATTAGACGCTTGGAAGAAACAATCGAGTTGGTTGTCTCGTTTTTGCTTCTTCGAAACATTCCAATATACTTCTGTCTACTTTTAAATACGAAAAGTACGAAGATTGCAAACAACACGAATAAGCCTATTTTTGGGGAAAGAATCGAATCGATTCAGGGCAGCGATTACATAACTTCGAGCGGAACTTTTCACTTTTCACTTTTCGCTCTATCGATTTCACGTGAACCTTTTCATTGTTCACGCAATCAAGTAACTCTATTGCAGGATTCACACCGCGTCCGATATCCGATGTACGACGTCCGATATCCAATAGGAGAACAGCTTTCTAACATAGAATTCAATTCTCCATTGGAAAACTGTTCTCCTATTGGATATCGGACGTCGTACGTCGGGGGTGTATATCAGTTGGACACGGGGCAATTGGACACAGTCCAATCACAAGTCGCTGTTCCAAGGGACCCTACAAATGTCTCTAATCACACGGTGCTGTGATTGGCTGTGTCCAAATGCACCGTGTCCAAGTGCACCGCTCCCGTCGGACATCGGACGCGGTGTGAATCCTGCATATGCGTGAAAAGCACAAATCACTAAACATGGTTTCTATATGATTTCAATATTGGCCAAATCAGCTATATCCATCGTCTGTAGAACATATAACTTTAAAAACATCGCTATAACCTTAGGATTGTTATGTTTCCTCTATTTCATCACAACAGTAGCATAATATATTTCGTATTCATCATGTCACTAGATTTTCACTTTTTCGCCAGCACATTTCATGGCTAACAAGTTCACGTAAAAAGTTTCACGTTTCCACGTTTCGCCGTGTTACGTGATCACGAGTTCATGTGAAACTTTTCACTTTTTACGTTTCCTAGGGGAAAAGTTACATGATCGCTGCCTAGAATCGAGCATCTCTAGGGCTGCGTTCATATTCCCCACCCGGGTGTATTCTATTACTAGAAGTGCTATAGTATATGTCACATATAGTGATTCTAGTAATAGAGTGCACCCGGATGAGGAATCTGAACGCACCCTAGACTGGACATGAGACCCATCTGCCATGTTTATGCTAAATCCTGCGAGGGAGAAAAACATATACACTATTTCACTCTAACACTCTCATAGTTTGCTCTTTTCATCTATACTACTGCACTACACTACTACACTACTGCACTAGTGTAGCTAAGTACTTATGATGTGAGATTAGGACTGC
>NW_022639517.1:926566-943360 GCF_010583005.1 Odontomachus brunneus | reverse complement strand
GTATTTTAGGACGGCATTTCTGTCCAGACGTCTTATAATGCTATTTCTCTCGTTCTTACGTTTGCGATAGAGGATGGAAGATCGCCGCGACTCCCACCACTATTCCCTCTCCAAGCGTCCGACGATCGTATACCGCTAGCTCCCTCCGCCACTCCGTGCTGCTCTTAGCTCACCTACACGCAGCAGTGATGAGTGACGCGTTATCGTGTGCGAGTCACACGGATATTCGGACGGCATTAACGCCGGTGCGTGTACATAGAAATGCACAAAGTATAACGTTGTGCACGACTCTATTGGAACAAAGTGTGTACTAATGTGTATGTATGTCGGGAAGGGTTAGGATTATTTTTCAATATGCCCATACCTTAGTATTTTTTAATAATAAATAATAAGATCTAAATAATAAAAAAAGATATTATCTACTTCATGTCGCAAATACCAATTTTTTCTCAAGCCGCAATGCATATTAATTTTCATTGTCACTAGAAAACACTAGTTACACAGCCGACTAGTAGCCCTCGAGTTGAGCACGGATGTGTAGTGTTGTGTCGACGATTACGACAATTGGAATGCAACTTGTGTCGCCGTGTGCATGAAAGTGTCTAGGGATGTTGCAACTGGAAAGCACCCATTGGACGCTTTCCAATTGCTTAACACATTTTGACACATATGTACATAAAAATACACAATGTGTAACGTTGTGCACGATTCAATTGGAACAAAGGGTATACTAATATGTATTTATATCGTGTAAGGTTAGGATTATTTTTCAACTATGCTTATATTTTGGTATTTTTTAATAATAAATAATAAAATCTAAATAATAAAGAAGATATTATTCACTTTACGTTGCAAATGACAGTCTCTTTTCAAGCTGCTACGCTTATTAACTTTAATTATCACTAGAAAACACTAGTTTACACAGGGTGCTTTCTATTTGCAATATCCCTAGACACTTTCATGCACACGGCGACAAAAGTTTCATTACAATTGTCGTAATCGTCGACACAACACTACACATCTGTACTCAGCTCGAGGGCTGCTAGTCGGCTGTGTAAACTAGTGTTCTCTAGTGACAATTAAAGTTAATAAACGTAGCGGCTTGAAAAAAGACTGGCATTTGCGACGTGAAATGGATAATATCTTTTTTAATATTTAGATTTTATTATTTATTATTAAAAAATACCAAAATATAAGCACAATTGAAAAATAATCCTAACCCTACCCGACATACGTATACACTCTGTTTCAATTGAATCGTGCACAATGTTACACTTTATACATTTCTACATATGTGTCAAGATGTTAAGCAATTGGAAAGCACCCAATGTTTTGAAGTGTTTAATGTATCTTACTTTATGTTATACGTGTATTTCGATCTTTAATATCGTTAGTATCTTTGGATAATTTTAAAATGAGAAAGTGAACTAATTTTTGTAGTTAATATAGTCAACACATTTTAACATGCAGGTAATATGCAATGTTTGATATGCAACAATATGCTTGTCTTATCCGCACATAGATGGAGGTAATAGTATACTCTCTCTTACCCCGATACGATCAAACTTGGCATATATTGTTGCCGTTAGCGTATACTACCGCCGCAGCGCCACTACCGAGGCCAATGGTGGAGTCGCGAGTCACGCGACCGGCACATACGCGAATACCACAGTTGCGCGCTTGCATTCTCAGTGGTAAAAGCGAAGGTTATACGCGCGCGCGTGCGTGCCTGTGTCTATGTGTGTGTATCGTGTTTTCCACAAAAAATCTTTTCGTATAGCGTTGCTTCTTGTTTCCGGTCAAATGCGTACGTCTCGTACGTTTTCTCCCCTCTCTGTCCTTCCCTCCGTCTCTCCATTTTCTCTTTCTTCTCCCTCTTTCTCCTTTCTCTCTCTCTCTTTCTCTATCTACCTCTATCTCTCTATTATATGTATCTCTTTTGTGGAGCGGTTAAATAGAAATCTATATTTTTGATGCCAAAATAAAGATTATCTAAATTTATAACTTCCTTATAAAGAAGAAAGAGGAGAGGTAGAGTGCGAAAGAGATATGTATGAAGTAGAGAACGAACGAAAGAGATAGAGAGGTTAACGAATAAAGCGAGACAAGAAAGGAGAGAGATTGAGGGAGTAAGAGAGAGAGAGACGAACTGTATCGGACAGTGACGAACAGTAGAGAGTGCAACGAGGACACGGCAATCAGTCGCGAGAGGCGAGGCTAAGTGTAACCTTGTTTTCGAATTCAGGACTATTCTGTGTTTCTCTGTCAAGAAAAATTAAGCGTGCAGGATTAATCGTTAAAATTTTCACCTCTTCTTTTGTTCTTTTACGTACGTGCGTATGTGAGAGCGTGCGTGAGAGCGAGTGTGAGTGAGGAGTGTGCGTCAGCGAGCGTGTGTATATGTGTATGTATGTATGTACATATGTATGTATGTATGTATGTATGTATGTATGCGTGTGTGCGAGCGTGTGTATGCGTGTGCGTATGTCGTATGTATGTTGTTTGTTGCTTGCTTGCTTGCATATATGTATGTATGTTTGTATTTATTTATTTATTTATTTATTTATTTATTTCTACACATATAGTGCAACAGGAGAAAAAAGCAAAGTGACGTGTTGAATGTGTTTTAAGTGTATATAAGTGCCACCTGACCGATTGAGTGGACCAACATCCTATAAGGATTTTTACATTACGTATCTTGTAATGTGAGTACACACATATTTTAATTTTTGTCTTTTCCACATTCTAGTTGTTAACAATACTTATGGGACACATCCAAACAATATATTGATATCTTGTTTGGATAAATAACATGAAGTGACATTTATCCTAATTTTAATCTCATTTATGTGGCATATTTAATTTAACCTTTTTTCTCTGTTTCTCTCTCTTCTTGTGTGTCCTACTTCCCTCCTCACTCCAACTGTCCCCATCCCTGCTTCCCCTCTCTGCATCTCTTTCAACCACCCTCTCTCTCCCTTTTTCCTCCCACCTATATATCCTTCCCGTTCTTTCTATATTTCTTTCTCACTCATTCGCTATTCACTCGCTCGGTGCGACCTTCGAGCGAGGACATGCAGCGCGACGAGAACTTTCCGATCGCATGTATGTAGTATGTATCTCGTTGACACTCGAAATACATAAAACACCTATTTTTTTAAAATATATAATATATAATAATAATTATATAATATGAAATCTTATTTTTAATAATATATTAATAATAATTGTAATAATAGTGGTTATTGGCATATTGTTCGAATTATCCAAAGTGATCAACAATTATTCATAAATAAACGTATTATAATATGTAGAACATATATATAACATTGTGTGTGTGTGTGTGTTGGAAGTAATCTATTTTTTTACTATATAAAATTGCAACTGATTTTATATTAAAGTTATATTATCCCATTTATACTAATAGATTTATTTTTATGCCAATATCGTATAACATACAAAATATCATTATATAATTATGTAAAGTATAAATAATAATTGTCTAACATTTTCAATGTTAAAAAAAAAACTAATCATTTAAACATATATTTTCTTATAAAATCGTAAATCCTAACATGTGCTTTATATATCCATGTTTTTAAATCTGTTTGTATATATATTTATAAATAAAAAATTTTTAATAGAATTATTAACAGAAAATATATATGTTATGCAATAATTAATTTTTACAAAGAGTTTTTTAATTAACGCCCATGTTAGAGCACTCTGTCCCTATGTTGATATGTATATTACTAGATGCGCAACTTATGAACGTATGTTTGTATGTTTTATAAAAGACAATGATGATTTGCTACATTTTGTTTAATAATTATTGTTTTACTAAATATTGTCTTATTAAATATTGATAGTATTGTTAAAAATGTTTGATTAAATATTGTTAAATATTATTAAAAATTGTGAAAAAAAGTGACTCAGTACTTTTCGACTTAGTTTTTAATGAGATTTCATGAGACGCTATATAATTAATGGATTAAGAAGTACTCCTAATATAGTAGATATATAACATGATTGCGTGCGCAATTATTAAGTTTCGAATTGTTTGTTTATTGATACAAACAAAAATCTACGAATTCATTTAATGTGTCTTTCATCGAAATAATGTTAATTGACTAATAATAAGATAATTAAAAAAATTAATTCCGGATAGAAAGATATTCAATGTCAAATATTAATTAAAAATGCAATTGATTGTTGTAACATTATACAGTGTGCTCATCGTAATAGTCGTTATATTTCAGTTATTTGTAACAGTATGAGTAAAAATTATATAAATAAAAATTAATTGTTTTTATCAATGCATAATTTTAATTAAAATATTTAAAGTTTTAATTAAAATATTTAAAGAATACTAATTTTTTAATAAAATATCAAAAACGTTTTTGAAGTTGTATAAATAATAACAAAGTACACAAAAATGTAGAATTAAATAAAAACAAACATATTATAATGTTTTCCATTCTAAGAACTTTTTAAAAAAGGTGATTTGAAAATAAATGCACAAAATTTTAAAACAAATTAAAAAGAAATTTAGGAAGTCTTGTAATCTTTTTCGTGAATAGTGATTAAAAATATTGATAAAATGATTATATATAATAGATGCTTTCTCTCCAAGATTTTACAATTTTAGTATTTTACTATTTTTTGTATTAAAGTACGAATAATAAATTCAGATCGTAAATATTTCGAGAACGCCATTTATTTAGGTATTATTTTAATATTAAATTTATGTGAAAAATAATTTTTTAAATATATTTTTCGTTATTAGAGAAAAAAGCCTTTGTTATACATAGATTTCTTATAATTTTTCTGCTTGTAGAACAATAGTTTTATATAGATATCAGAGAAAAATCAATTCGTGCGCGCGTTATGTTGGTATCACAATGAATGTTATTTTAAATTTTTTACTTTAATGCGCATATGTTATATCATTGCTATATTTCCAAAAACACTGAATATTTTTTAATTACTACTTGCTCTATTTTAGAGCAATTAGAGAATATAATTCTAGCATATTACTTTTTCCAGATTGCAATATTTTATATGTGCTCTTCTTTGATGAAAATGTTAACATATATTCGATTATATTTATTAGAAGTTAAATATTATATAATATGCTATTGTCGAGAGATTATTTCAATAACCCTTAACGTGCAAATAAGCGCATAAAAAATATTAGTCTTTTTCTTGCTGTTCTACAATGAAATCCATCAAATTCGCGATGAGAGATATTTCCGACGGTTTCCTTGTCAGTAATCTACCATATAAAAACGAATATCATAGTAGTGGTGGGGTATCTTGTGTAAGCGTATGTGTGCATGTACTTAGGTACGTATAATGTGTATATTATGTGTGAGAGAGATATAACATAAAACAGTAAATATTTTATGTGAAATGTCCATTCTTCATATAACATTTATTCATATGTTTTCATATAATATTCTTTTATCTTAATACTTTTATAAAGGAAATCATAATAAAAAAGATTATTTACCTAATTTGTTTATGTGTATCAATATATTTATAATGTGCAATTGTACTACTTACATAATTATTTTAATAATACTATTAAACGATTTTTTCCATTATGTAACGTTAGCCCCTGTTTTCGAGTTTTATGAACTGATTAATTTATTAATTTAAATATATAGTAATCCCCCCCACTCGATCATCATAATTTATTTCTTATTTCCGTTGGATTTTCGTGATGTGCTGTCGACATTGAAAGAACAGAGTGAATGTGCACAGCGATAATGCATAAGCTCTTATCGCTTTCCAAAGAATTGCACGTTTTGAACGATTCAGTGGCCGCGCCTCCTTATCGCGTGTTATCGATATGAGCTAAAAACACAATACCGTTCGACAACATTGATGCGTCAACATTTAAGACACTAGATTATTTCGGTGTAAACAATTTTAGTTACTTTAAAATAATGACAATCATAATAAATATATATGACATATTTAGCCTTCTTATTTATATAGGATATTATAAGATATAAAAAAAGTGTAATAAAATATAACATCGAATCCTACGATTTTATATTTGCTCTAAAAGCAATATATATATAAAAAATTATATTTAAAAAAACTATTGATTTGAGACAAAACGAAACAACATTTATGAAATTGCCCTTAAGATATAACTCTTGAACTTTTGCTTTACTTTAATGACAGAAAAATTACAACTTATATCGTTACAAAGATAGATAAACTTCTGAGAACAATCTACGCTGTATTGCAATAAATTTTGGTAAAAATACTCGAAATAATGTTAAATGAATTTTTTTTAATAAATTTTCACCAACAAAGAAATTAAAAAAATGTTTATGTAATTTTATTCAAAGTGTTTGACGCAATACACGACAATACTCATATGTAGATATATTAGGTCAAACTGAACACAAAATTTCCAAATTATTTTGTAAATGACTACGTAGATTATTCGTAGATAACGATCGTGCGCGAAAATTATTTGTTAATCGAACACATACATACACACACACACGCACGCACGCACGCACGCACGCACGCACGCACGCACGCACGCACGCACACTTAACTCGTTTAATAAATAATTAAAAAATATAAGTGGTTATTGACAAAATAAAAGGGTTTTTGTATTTAGTTTAACCTAATCTATATGTATAATTGGTTGCAAATCGGTTTGCACACTTTTTATCGAATAAAGTTACAACACTTCAAAATTGAAAACCGCTGCTGACATGTATGTGCAGTAATAAATATAAAAATTGCTTACTAAGATAATGTTTAACCTTAATATAAAATAAATTTTTTCAAATTTCTTCAGCTTCCTTATCATAACTAATCTTTATTCAATTATACCTTTAATATCTTCAATATCATTAGAATAATTCAATAACGAGACTTTATCAACACGATTTTATGTTACAATATTTTCTATAAGGACAAATGGATGTCTCATAAAAATAGATAATTATTATAAAAAATATTTATATAAATAAAATAATTATATATATGAATTAAAAACTACAAAATCAGTACTTAAAATTATATGCGATATAAAATTTTATATCGATATATAGATATAAGTATGCAGAATTTTATATGAAGGTAGTAGTTTGATGAATTATGCTTTGAAAAAATGAATTTATTACAAATTTGGTACATTTATTTAATGTAAACATAACGTGCACTAGACGTCGCACTATGCACACGCCACACTGATTGTCGACAGAAGAATTGACTCGGTATGACGTCATTCTCTTTGCAACGTATCATTTTTAGCCCAGATACACACACATTGACTGCAAGAACGGAGCGAGTGACCGCATACCCGCTTAAACTCGATATTTACAATTGTATGTGCGTTTTTGCGCAGGTGATACGTGTGTACGTTCGTACGTGTGTGTGTGTGTGTGTGTGTGTGTGTGTGTGCGTATGATCACGATCCAATTATTTACTCATCATATCGCTATCAAGATAAAAAACAGTATACGTTTAACAGTATGAAATATCTAACTTATTATATATGTATATATATATATGTGTGTATATATATATATGTATATATATATATATATATATATATATATATACATACAAATTATATGTGTGTGTGCGTGCGCGCATGTATGTGTGAGAGAGAGAGATTTTACAATTCAAATCCAAATAAATATTTATCTGTAGACTTCCTTGGCATTAAAATTAGTGTTATGTTTTATAAATAACAATAATTGGTTTTCAAGTTTTGAATATTTTTATTACTAAGATGATACTTGAATTTAAATAAGGTAATTATTGTAATATGTTGATTCATCATTCTTATATTCTATATTTGTGCTCATATCCTATATTTGTTCATTTTTTTTGTACCTTTACGTTATGCTACGTATAACAACTCCGCTGCAGCGCATGTTTTTACTAATGATCATAATAGCCGTCTATTGTGCATGCAAACCCGATGCTTTCTCTTGACACTATTGACCAAAACAAAAACATCATATTCATTTCATTACCAATATCATCGTCTCTATTATTACCACTATTACCAACCACTATTATCACAACCACCACGACCACTACTACAAGCACTATCATAATAACCACCACAATCACTACCACAACTACCATCATACCATTACTACAAGTACCATCACCACTACCACCACAACCACCACCACATCATCACCACAACTACCACCACTACGTTGCAATCTACTGTCATTAGCATTATTGCCAGCAGTACATTCAAAGAAATCTGATTAGATATGAAGTGTAAATAACATTGACTGAGAGAAGATCTCGTGTTAGAATTTTCTGATACGAGAAAAATCAAGAAATGCGTTAGAATATATTAAAACCGTTATACATATACAGGTCACATGATACAGGTTTACTCGATATACAATTATAGACAAAGTGTAAAATTATAAACATAGTGTAAAATGAGCCAAACGCATAATATTAGTATATCGTTACATACATAAAAATTTATTTTTACTTATTAATATTTTACTTATTAAAATTTATTTACTTATTAAAATTATTTCACTTATTATATACTAAAATTTTATTAATATTATTTACTTTACTTATTCTTTACTTAACTTTATTTTATTAATGTTATTTTATGTATCTGCCTTGTTTTGGCCTTTTTAGTAAAAACTATAATAGTTTTATATAATACTAGAAACGCGTCGTTAGAAATGACAAAGAGATGACGAAAGTTCCTCTTTTTTTTAGAAAGTATTGGAAAATTAGTTGACATGCAGATTATTAACAAATAAATCAGCTGTCTTCAAGTCGTATGTGATGTTAATTACAAAATTAGAATCTGTGTTATAAGTTATTAGATAAAAGCATTAATGTAAAAAATTCTGCCCCCTTTGTTTAGATAACGTTCCCAAAAATATACTATTCACTAAATGCAACTGAATATAAATTAATGTTTTTCAACATTTAAGGTCTTTCTTTGAAAATTATTTCTATATTTATCATATATCAGTGTCTTGTGTTTGGTTTTTATTGCCTTAGTTTAAATATTGTCTTAGAGTTTTACTTTTTTCTATTATTATTATTATAGTTCTGTTTTTTTATGTTCTATTATGGTTAAATTTAATATAGAATTTTCACACACACAAACATACATACACACACTCACACACAAACACGTTAATATTAATTTTTAGAACAATTTTAAAATTGATTGGGAGCACAAAAAGTTGCAAACAATGTTTTTTCGAAATGTATTAAGACATTTATAACATCTCGTGGTTATGCTGTTGTATATGTGCGAGTGTATATATGTGTATGCCGATTATTGTTTAATACCTCGTATATTTTTAACTCGTGGGATATAAACAAAATGGAAGATACAGACAAATTCAAACAAGGTACAAACGAACTATTCTGGAGATTCTAATTTGTTTAACTTTGGCCAATTTTTAGACATAAATTAAAGAAGTTCCTTTGGATTTTTTTTTTATAAAGAATTATGAGACACATTTTTTAACGTTACAGTATGTTTTTATTATGTTTTGAGGAAGTTACATAATCTTTTTTTATAATTGAAACTCATATATTAGTTGAATTATAGAATGCGGCACAACATTCTGTTGGCGTGTATGATATAGCCGTTTATAATGATCTGAAACAAAACGAAAAAACACAAGATTCTTATTCTATAGGGATATGAATTAGGAATTAGGAATTGTGTGAATTAGGAGTTTTGAACTAAAACAGAATTTGATAAATGGCGGTAAGGAAAAACCAAATAGAAAAACAAAGGAGTCGTGATATCTTAAGAATGACACAATAAAAAAGAAGTAATAAAGAAGTAATAAACAGGACTCTAATTCAAAAGAATGAAAGAATATATTACCTGTGTGTGTGTGGTGGTAAATATTTTTTACATTTAATAAATTACATATTTAAAAGAAGAAATGTTTTCTTTGAATAAATATAAATTATTTATTAAAAGAAACGATCTTGTTTTTTAAATTAAGAAATTATTGTTTACTTTAAAACAATACTTTTTGTTGTAAATAACCAATTTCTTTCATACTAAATATCTTATGTTTAGGATTAATAGAAAATCTTTATGATATAATAAATATCTTTTTTTTTATATTTAATATTTTTTGTCTCTGGCGCTTTTCCCTTAATCCTTAAAAGCTATTATCACATTAATCACATTAATCACGTTAATCACATTAAAAATCACGTTAATACTATCATGGGTCTAATTTCACTCTGGTATGTGTAAATATATATATATATATATATATATATATATATATATATATATTATTTATATATATATATTATTTATTTTAGAAATTAAAAAAGTCAAACAAATGCAATTAAATGTTTTTTATTGTTGAATATTAGATGTAAAGTAGAGAAGTTTTTGTTTGCAGCGGTTACAAATAACATTGCGATAATTATTGCAAATAAATTTATTATACATTGTGCATTTAATTCCATATCTCTTATCCTCTTTTCTCGGACAGCCAATCTGTCCTGCCTTGGTGTTGATGTGGGTGGTATTGGCGTGGTATCCTCAATGTTTTTATCAATTATTTCTAAAATTTTTATCAATTATTTCTAAAATTCTTTCTTTTAATTTATACGGAAAATTTTGGATCTTTAACCGTTCTTTTAAACACGATTTTAAGGGAAAATCCGAAGTCTAACAGGTTATTTTGTCGTGTGTTATTTTTGATCCCGGTAAATATGCACTTTAACTTACCCTCCAGCAATGACTTTCCTATTCACAACTATATTATACAACTCACCTTTTTGAATACGAGTAACATATGAGAAGTTTTAGGTGTCACTCGTTGTTTGTTAGAAAGTTATTTACAAAAGAAGTTTTAGAAATGGAACTTACTTTGGACACAGTATGCATCAAAAAGTGATTTTTGGTCCGACGGTGTGACTGGGAGATTACGCCCCCCAGATCCCCGCACCGCGACAGGGGGGTCCAATTTTTTGTGCTTAAATTTAAAATTATAAAAAGAAGTTTCGTAAATATGGTGTAGTTTCTTCACACTGTACATGTGAAATGTATACTTTAGAAATATTTATAAAAAAATATGGATTTTTTAAAGATTGAGAATTTCTCACAAAAGAATTAATCATTTCAGTTTTTGTTTTTATAAAAATATATGGTTTTGTCTATATGATATATTTATAAATTAAATATATTAATAATATATTTAATTTATAAATATATAGCCAAAAACCATATATGTTTATAAAAGTGAAAACTGAAATGATTAATCATTCGTATTTGGCGTAAACCTCTTGATATCATTACTTTTATAGAGAGTATAAAATTGTCTTGTATTTTTCCATAGAATATTGGCGAGAGTACAATTGATCTGAATAAGGTTGTTTTAATATTTTTTAAAATATCATTTAGCTGAGCTCTTGTTGTAATTTATTTATCACAATTTTTTTGTAAAGACAAATAATGCTAAAGCGCCTGCACTTGGCTTCTTTTTTTTATTTTTTTTTTAAAAGTAATTTTGTTTTTATATCACATCTTTTTTTACAAAATAATATTAAACACTGAAAACGAGTTTCTTTGTTAATAACTTTATACGTTGAACTTGGATATTGTAAATATTTAGGTGTATATAAAAAGCAGGTTCTTTAAATTTTATTTCAAAATAATTTATTTTTATAAAAAATGTGTCTATTTCTCCGTCTTTGTCTCTGTCTTTCTCTTTTTTTTGTTGACTCTCTCTCTCTCTCTCTCTCTCTCTCTCTCTTGTACGGAATGATGGCCCGAAAAATGGCGGCATCAATACGGAGCTGTGCTCACCAAGCGTGAACGGGCATAAAATATGAATTGTGATATTGTCGCACTCTGCAAATGTATAGTTTATCGCCCAAATAATGATGATAAATAAAGATATATACATTTATATCCTTTAAAATGTATAATGTAAGTTCTTGAAAATATTACATATGGTCAATAATAATCACACGTCGAAAGAAATAAAAAAATAACTAGTCCTGAGATATTATTGTTCAGATAATATAATAAATAATTAGTTAAAAAAAAAATATATATACATATATATGTATTCGGTAATTTTAATAAATAGAGATTACTTGTATTGTTGTTATAAGTTTTATTTAAAGGTATATAAATGTGTGCAAATGTAATAGTTGTTAATTGTTCATTTTACGTTATGTGATGTTAAATTTCGTGATTAAAATGATAAAATATCATATTATTTGCATGTCATACAATTGATGTTGCAGAGGCCTGATTCTTGACGGTGTGCGAATGAGATACGTATACGAAAATCTACAGTATACGTAACGTGAACTATGCATTTTTGCATGCGTATTTCATTCGCATACTGTCAAGAATTGAGCCCCAGATCGATACACACGCACACATTTAATAAATCACGCACTCACTCCCCAGCACATACATATTCATCGCCGCCATTTTTGAGGTCAATGGCCAGTCTCTGTTTGAGGGTCACTAGCATGTTTGAGCGTTATCTAGGGAGAGGGGAGTGTCGTGAGCGAGGAGCGTCAGGTAGCTCAGTAGTTTAGAGCAGTCACCTGGCAAGCGAAAGATCCGGGTTCGAGTCCCGGTCTAGCAAACCGCGCTGTCGATATTTTTCTCTCTCCGGAACAAAAAGATACGCAGGTCCCGAACACACGGCGTCCCGCCGCCATCTAATCCTCCTTCTGTGTCATTCCGCCATCTAACGGAGAATATAGTCAACGGACATTTTTGTGATGAGGAGACGTTTCTTACGCATAAATTCACGATTTCAGACTTTGAGCTAAGAAAGCTCAGCTTCTGGAGCACGTAGAGGAAAAGTAAAGACAGTTTTATGATGTAATGTAAACCCAAGGAATCGATTAAGTCCCTCCAGAATTTCGTCAATTCAGCCGTTATACCCGAAACGAGAATTTAGCCTACATTCAACTAAAGCCGTCGCATAATTATACACGGTAGGCCAGTGATGTACGAGATAAAATCTTGCAGGCTTAAGTTTATACGCATGTATCAGCTACGTCCTGCAGCTACCATTGGCGCATGATGTAGCTGACGCATGCGCAAACTCGAGCCTGTGAGATTTTGTCCTGTGCAGCCCATCACTGCGGTAGGCCGCAGTTGCTTCGCACTTGGTTTCTCGACACTACCGTGTTACTTGATACTTAACAGTTGCTTACAATTACTTTTGTGAATTTCCGATCACAGTTACTACTAGCTAGCAATAATTGTTAGCGTCTTACAGCTGTAAAGTGTTACTGTAAAATGACAATTTTTAGAAATTCCTGTTGGTTTACAGTATTATTCATATACAATATATTCCTACATTATATCAGTATTTGTTGCATATTGACTATTGTTACTTTATTTCCAATGTTTGTCAATAAATATGTCATTACAATGCTTTACGAATATTATAAGCATACATTCTATAAGCGTAAATTACAAAAATATTGTTAGATCGTTGGGATTACCGTTCGATTTTTTAAGTTAAGCAACATTCGAGTATGTTTGAAGAGAAGATGATTGCGGTAAAAAACAACTCAGGATTACAGAAGGACGCAAACGTGTGAAGTGTTTATGAACTTCAGTTGTTAAAATTTTTTACATCAAATATTAATTAATTGTTTTGGGTCATTTCAATCATTAAATTTGTGTGAATCCAATAACGGTATTTGCAAGCTGAATGTAGACTGAACCTAAATTTCAATTCGAGCATACCGTACGAAAATTATAGTTCTTTATAATTACTGTAAAAAAGCTGTTGATTTATTTAAACTGTTTTAACTATGATAGTAGTTTTAAAAGTTGCGAAGTGAATTTATTATGATAATTTTGAAGAAAAGCTATGGAATTAACAAGGATAATATCAGATAAGTATCAGCGAATGCATAAAAATATATAACGATGTAAAACTTGAACTTTGTGACGTCTTTATTTTTTATAGCTAAATTAAATAATAAGGAGATAAAAGAGGAAGGAAAAGAAAAGGAGAAGAAAGGAAAGAGAGAAAGAAGAGAATGTGCGAGAAGAAATAAAGAGGAGATAGAAAAAATTAAGATAAATGTTAAGACGATACTTATAGTAAAAACCATAAAAGAGTGAGATGGAAAGACAAGAGGAATATATCAGTGAATAAGAGAATGAATAAATAAAAGGATAGATAATAAATAAATAAATTTTGTGTGCGTGTGTGTGTGCGTGTGTGCGTGTGTGTGTGTGTGCCCGTGTATGTGTGCGCGTGGTGTGTGCGCGCGCGCGTGTGTGCGTGTGCGTGAGGGGAGAAGCAGAAAAGATAGTTAAATGCAGTAAATATTAAACTATTAGAAGAAAAACAGTAAAAAAAAATAAATATGGTATAAATAAAAAGGTGAAAAAAAAAGCAGATATATATTACGATTACGATTATCGATTTACCGACTCGTAATTCATTAAATTATAATGGCTATATAGATGTCAGAATAAAAATAATAAAATATTAAGTAAATAAATTAATATATAAAAAATAAATAATAAGAGAGAGAAAGAGGGAGAGAGTAAGACAGACGGATAGACAGAGAGTCAGAGACATATTTTTATATAAAAATGAATTATTCTGAAATAAAATTTAAAACACCTGCTTTTTATATACATCTAAATATTTACAATGTCCAAGTTCAACGTATAAAGTTATTAACAAAGAAACTCATTTTCAGTGTTTAATGTTATTTTGTAAAAAAGGATGTGATATAAAAACAAAATTACTTTTTCAAAAAAAAGTAAAAGAAGGAAACCAAGTGCACGCGCCTTAACATTATTTGTCTTTACAAAAAAAATAGTTATAAATAAATTACAACAAAAGTTCAGCTAAAAGATATTTAAAGTAATATTATTAAAACAATCTTATTCAGATCAATTATACTCTCGCGAATACTCTATTGAAAAATACAAGACAATTTTATACTCTCCATAAGAGTAATGATATCAAGAAATTTACGCTAAGTGCGAATGATTAATCATTTCAGTTTTTACTTTTATTAATATATGTGGCTTTTATTAATATATGTGTGTATTAATATATTTGGCTATATATTTATAAATTAAATATATTATTAATGTTAGTAATATATTATTAAATAATAAGTAAAATTATTAGAGAAATACAAAAATGTTGAAAAAAATTATAACAACTTATTACTTAAACAAGTAATCACAATAAAAAAGAAATAAAATTTAATAACAATAAATTAAAATGAAATTTATAAAGATAATAATATTTCTTTATTCAGATTTTTCAAATTGTTACAATAATTATTTAAAAATTTTTAAATTTTATTTATAAGAAAAATATATTAATATAATTAAATGATCTTTTTTTTGTGTATATCTACGATAATATAAATATTTACAGATAAAACATTTTTAATGAAAAAATGCACGAAATGAGATTTGAACACGCAACCTACTGCGTACGATGCCAACGTATTACCTACTGCGTTACCGCTGCTGCTGTTCAATAGTGACGATCGAACGTATCAAGTGTGCCGCGGCCGACTAGAGTCATTTTTAAAAATCAATTTCTTCGAAACTATGGCTCACTGGCTGAAACGGCCGGACACGTATCATTTTTTTCGCCCAAGAACAGCTTGTAAAAAGCGCATCAAAATACCCGGAGCAGTTACCTGGTGTTTCCCTTGTTGCAAAATAATTTAGACACAATGAAATTGTGATCTTATCAAACTGTCAAAATAGAGAGTTATTGTCGACAGGCTTTCACAGTAATTACATTGTTATTTTTTTATTATTTATTATTGATTATATTATTTATTATATTTTTACTGCGTAGGTTTATCGGTATCGCAATTTTAACAGTTTAGTAAGCTCCCAACTTGAATGTATCTACATTGTCCTGCAACTGACTCTATGTAGTATAACGAGAGAAATCGATTAATGATATTAATTTTTATCCAATCTTGTGCATCATCTGCAATCTAGTGCATGTATTTGCAAAATTCAACGAACTTTTTTTAAAGTTTTTCTATATTTTTTACGGCAATTGATTTTATTTCTTAGACACACGTGCGTGCACGTACACATAATCATATTATGATATTTTCATAATGTTTATGAAGTATTACTTTAATATTGTTAGAATTATACAGGGTGGCCCACGTAAAGTGTTACAAGCTAATAACTCTAAACATATTTGTCCTATCAAAAAGTTGTTCATGAGAAAGTTTCATATATTCGAGGGGCCTTTCTAACTACGTAAACAAAAATCAAGGTACTTCCGTACCCCCTTGAAGAGGGACGGAGGGTAACTTCAAAGTTTCAAATGGGACTCCCTATACAATGTTACATATTTGGATTCTACCGGAAAAAACAAGTAAACTTTGTCTGAATTTCTTTGAAAAATGTTCCTATCAAAAGTTATAAACATTTAGACTTTTAGCCACTTCATTTATGATGAACTCCATTGATACAAAATTCACCTGATCTTACACCTTTGGACTATTTTTTATGAGGGTATATCAAAGAGGAAGTCATATATCAACCACTTACGATGAAAGAAGACTTAAAACGAAGGATACGTACAGCATGCACTAAGGTGACCCTAGAAATGTTGTTTAGAGTTAGGCAAAATTTTGTAAAAAGAATTAATAAGTGTTTAGATGTTAATGGTCAACAGTTCGAACATTTAATAAAATAAAACAAAACAGAAAAACTATGAGTCTTATTTAATTTATCATTAATTTCAATACACTCTACATTAAAGTTTAAAT
>NW_022639517.1:925044-926349 GCF_010583005.1 Odontomachus brunneus | reverse complement strand
TTAAAAAAATTAATGTGACCTTGACCTGACCTTCGCTACGCAACCCAAGGTCAAACTGATGTGATCAGTAAATACATCTTTTTAAACGCCACAACTTTTATCTGAAACATTTTTTTCTAAAATGCTTAGTTTTCGAGATATTTCACCGGTCCGGGACTTTTTGAACACCCTGTATAAAGGAAGACCTCTTAAGAGTAACTCGACTTCGGGTCGTTCCTCTCTGATGAAGCGGACCGAAATGTTCGCGAAACGTCGAAGTCAATTCACGCGGCTCAAACCCAGAAAGCAAATCTAATATGCATGGACACCGCAAAAGCTTAAAAAATCAAAAGAAAAGAAGTATCATTTTTCTATATTAATTTGTTCATGAATAATTAAATTTACAAAATTTAATGTTCTATGCAGATGATTCTGTTAGAGACATCTAAGCTTCACAATAAATCCACATTTACCGTCTCCAAGTCTTTGCAAATTAGTTTAAATTCATATTTAGAGAAAGAAATAAGAACTCGCAAACGAAGATATAAATAAAAAAGTAGGAAAAAAGGCAATCCGAGTTCAAGCACAGGACTAATAGTGCTATATATCATATGGGTAAAAAACCTTCCTTGTGTTAGGAAATCGTGTAATATTTATTGAACATGAGTAATCAATATAAAACAATCATACGTTTCGGCTCAACCATGAATCCTCTTCAGTGATAATAAAACTCAAGGTTTACGACACGAACGCATTACAATTAGTAAAAGACCTGCGCAAATTGACATGAATGTTAGTCGTAATATTAAAGCCGACAAGACTGTTATCGAAATAATATTAAGTAATAAATTAATATTGAGAAGTAGCCGTCATAACTATAAAAAACATATAAAATAAAATAAAAATAAATAAAATTGAAATATAATAAATAATTAAAACTGAACGATATAAAATACCTTTGTTGAGTTCAGCTAAAAGTAAACCGATCCTGTCAACGATAACATCGTCACGTCTTCAAAATACAAATAATTACAGATTTATATGCCTAGCATTAACATTACGGAAACGATTTGTGGAAGAGAAAGAAACCAAAACAAAGTTTATTTTCATAACAAGCCGCAGTAGCTGCCCAAATATTCGGTATCCTTTTGTGAGTTAAGACCTTGCTTCTGCAATTTGATGAAAATCATTTCTGAGATCAGGCGTTTTAAGTAAAAGCGTTCCTTATGTAAAACTTTGACATGATCCCAATCAAAATCATGGTTCTTCCTCAAACGATGATTCTGGCCGATGATATGGCCGTTAACTCCACCGTAGAACTCTTAG
>NW_022639517.1:922907-925034 GCF_010583005.1 Odontomachus brunneus | reverse complement strand
TGGCCCACGTAAAGTGTTACAAGCTAATAACTCTAAACATATTTGTCCTATCAAAAAGTTGTTCATGAGAAAGTTTCATATATTCGAGGGGCCTTTCTAACTACGTAAACAAAAATCAAGGTACTTCCGTACCCCCTTGAAGAGGGACGGAGGGTAACTTCAAAGTTTCAAATGGGACTCCCTATACAATGTTACATATTTGGATTCTACCGGAAAAAACAAGTAAACTTTGTCTGAATTTCTTTGAAAAATGTTCCTATCAAAAGTTATAAACATTTAGACTTTTAGCCACTTCATTTATGATGAACTCCATTGATACAAAATTCACCTGATCTTACACCTTTGGACTATTTTTTATGAGGGTATATCAAAGAGGAAGTCATATATCAACCACTTACGATGAAAGAAGACTTAAAACGAAGGATACGTACAGCATGCACTAAGGTGACCCTAGAAATGTTGTTTAGAGTTAGGCAAAATTTTGTAAAAAGAATTAATAAGTGTTTAGATGTTAATGGTCAACAGTTCGAACATTTAATAAAATAAAACAAAACAGAAAAACTATGAGTCTTATTTAATTTATCATTAATTTCAATACACTCTACATTAAAGTTTAAATTTTTATAACTTTTGATAGGAGCAAGACGGTGAACGTGAGAGAGGTAGCGAACGAGTGGAAAATAAATTAGTCGAAACCACATGACTATACAACAAACAATACATGCACAATATTAAATAAACTAAAGCTATCCGATTAATCGCAGATCCGAATAACCGGATAATCGGTTTGTAATCGGTTTTACGACTTAAAATCGAATGTTCAACTTTTTGACATCGATTAATCGGTCAATCAGTCAACCCGATTAATCGCATTATTCGAATAACCGATTAGCTGATTAATCGTAAACTTTTAATCATGGAGAGAAAACATAAAAAAAATATTTTATTTGTAAGCGGGGAATTTCTCTAAGCATTTCCTCTAAATAAGAAAATCTTATATAAAGTGTAATCTTCTTTAACACATCATTATTCATCTATAAAAGATCGAACACATAAACTATAATCAAGAGTAAATTCCTCAATAAGAAATTGTGCAGTAGGAATCCGAATAGCCTCTTAAAAGAAGAGAATATGCAAAATATTAGCGGCACGCATTTATTAAAAGGAGATATGATGCTGTTTGGAGATGTGTATTTGTTTCTGCGTCCGTGACGCGTACGAGGCAGTAACGCAGCGAATCGTGAGACAGAAGTTGAGAAGTTTTTCTGTAGTTATTGCACGATTTTGAGAAAATTTTATACAGTGCAGTAAATTCACCATTATGTACCATAAAGTAAAACATTTTATGAAAGAAGCATGGTAGCTCACTGGTTAGAGCAGTTGCCCAGCAAGCGAAAGACCTGGATTTGAGTCCCGGCCTTAGCAAACCGCGTTTTCGATATTTTTTCTCTCTGGAACAAAAAAAAACGTAGGTCTCGAACGCGAACGGCGTTCCGCCGCTACCTAGTAGAACTTTTTCCTCCAATTTGGATGAATACTGGCCCGCATTTGAGAATAAGTTTTCTCTAAATAATATCTGACAGTCAGATTGATTTAGGTTAGATTTCTAGGTTACATTTTAGATGGAAATTCTTTTAGTATTAAGAGGATTGCAATTTTAAATCCAGTGTGTCGTGGTTATAGAATATTCCTCTAGATATTAGAGTATCTTCTTGAAGCCGTATATAAGTGGAGGATCCTCTAGAATTTACTAAATCCTGCTAAATAATAAAATTTTCTTTGGGTGAAGATTTTGCTAATTTTATTAAGATACCAATACCTCCAAAAATGATTGATTCATATAAAACAGCAAATAATTTGTTCTGAAAACTTTTTTCCAAGAATAAGATTTGTCGTAGGAACTAAGAAATAGGCAGAAATATTGCGACTACTTCCTTAGGAAATACAGGGAATCCTTGGAAATTCAAAAGCACCCCAATAATCTCAACATGGATAATGGACAAAAATCCAATTTGGCAATCTGTCCTCTTGGTTTCCAAAACATGACAGACAACAAATTTCCCACCACCATCCTACCTGCCAACCCCCCTACTTTCCTGTCTCTTCCCCTCTCTCCCTTTATGTTAA
>NW_022639517.1:917239-922897 GCF_010583005.1 Odontomachus brunneus | reverse complement strand
AAAACTTTGACATGATCCCAATCAAAATCATGGTTCTTCCTCAAACGATGATTCTGGCCGATGATATGGCCGTTAACTCCACCGTAGAACTCTTAGGAATTCTCCTATGCTCGCCAATACGTGTAGAGAGTCTCCTACTAGTTTGACCAACGTAAGAAGCATCACAGCCACTGCATTGCAACTTATATACAACGTTATTATGGAAACCAAGAGGCAACCTGTCTTTATGCACACGAATTAATCCTGATAATTTATTAGTGCACGAATAAGCAATGTCTGTCAAATTATTTTTAAAAAGCTTTGTCAGTCTTTTCGAAATTGAACCACAAAATGGTAAGGTAACATATTTTTTATCACACCCAGAACCTGTCAATTTTGTTTCTACTATCTCTGTAACTCGTCCACCATTCACAATAAGGAACCTCAGTCTGCGTTTAATAACTTTAAAAATTAAGTCAAAAGGATAATTATTATTAATTAACGTCAAAATAATAAAATCCAAATTTTTCTTATGGAAAGAAGAATGACTAAGATAAAACATCCTATCAACCAAGCCAATAATTATGCCAATCTTGTGTTGAATAGAGTGGAAAGACAAATAATTAAGGTATCGACCAGAAAACGTTGGTTTATGATACCAGTCAAAAATAATTGTGTTATTACTTATTAACAGTGTAGTGTCTAAAAAGTTAAGGTAATTATGCAGTATAGGGGATCCACCTCCGATGACCTTGACCTTGATATATATTATCAAGGACACCCTCCTGAGTAACCTTTAGAAAATTTTAGCCGTCGCTCATTGTTTATTAAAAAGTTATTAACAAAAGAAGTTTCGGTAATTATAGACTATAGAAGAGTCAGCTCTAATGACCTTGACATATATTGTAGAGGTCACCCTCCTGAGTAACTCTCAGAAGGTTTTAGCCATCGCTCGTTGTTCGTTAAAAAGTTATTAACAAAAGAAGTTGCACAAAATGAGTATAATTTGTGGACACTGTATATACAAAAACAATACTGTGTACTGTTAACGAGCAATATCGAATAATAACTGCAATATCGAATGACTAGCGGGGGGCTGCGCCCCCCGCACCCCCCTCAAAACTAACTCAACCTAACCTATCGTCACATTAACATAAAAGTTGAACACTTTAATAAACAATGACTGACGGTTAATGTGACGATAGGTAGGTTAGGTTAGTTTTGAGGGGGGCTGCGGGGGGCACAGCCCTCCGCTAGTCGTTCGATATTGTAGTTATTATTCGATATTGCTCGTTAACGATACACAATATCGTTTTTGTATATACAGTGTCCAAAAATTATACTCATTTTATGCAACTTCTTTTGTTAATAACTTTTTAACGAATAACGAGCGACGGCTAAAACCTTCTGAAGGTTACTCAGGAGGGTGTCCTTGATAATATATATCAAGGTCAAGGTCATCGGAGGTGGGTCCCCTATATTGCATAATTACCGAAGTTAATACAGTCATCTCCTATCTCCATTGTGAACTAAAGACGAGGATGGAACGAATTAAAAATGTGCAATATGTTATCCAAAAACTCCTTAGGAGCCGCTAAAAAAATATCGTCAACATATCTAAAATAAAAAGGCAATGTCACAGGAATCATGTTAATAGCTCTTTCTTCCAAATCTTGAAGAACTAGGTTAGCAATAATAGGGGACAATGGACTACCAATTGGGGAGCCCATTGGACTACCAAAAGTTTGTTTATAATTGATATTGTCAAAAGTAAAAAATGTAGAATTGAGAACAAATTCCAAAGCCAACAAAAACTCGTTGCGAGGAATCACAATAGAATCGACAATATAATGCCAACGTTTGTCTATCGACGCCAATGCTAAATCCAGAGGAATATTAGTAAATAGAGAGATAGCATCAAGAGAAACCAGTTTAAGATGTTCCTCGAAATGTTTAAATGCAAGATTGTTAACCAGATCAAAGCTATTATTAATTTTACTTTTTGCTGGGGGAATTTTTTGGTAAATAATTTTATGCAAAAAAACCGCAAGATTATAAAGAGGGCTATTAACAGAAGATATAATTATTCTCAACGGGTGTCCCTCCTTAGGTATTTTTGGCAATCCATAAGTCCTAGGAAGATTCCCCTCACCGGATTTTAAGAATTTATAAATGGCATTATCGATATAATTTTTATTTTTCCATCTAGTTAAAATTACATGAAGATCTCTAAAAAATTTGTTGGTTGGATCATAGCTAACCCTCTGGTAAGTGTTGGCGTCGTCAAGCTGGCCTAACATTTTCTCCATGTACAAATCCCTATCAATTGCGACCGTGACATTACCTTTATCAGCTTTCGTAAAAAATAGATTCGGTGAATGGTAAACGAGTTACAGAGACAGTAGAAACAAAATTGACAGGTTCTGGGTGTGATAAAAAATATGTTACCTTACCATTTTGTGGTTCAATTTCGAAAAAACTGACAAAGCTTTTTAAAAATAATTTGACAGACATTGCTTATTCGTGCACTAATAAATTATCAGGATTAATTCGTGTGCATAAAGACAGGTTGCCTCTTAGTTTCCATAATAACGTTGTATATAGATTGCAATGCAGTGACTGTGATGCTTCTTACGTTGGTCAAACTAGTAGAAGACTCTCGACACGTATTGGCGAGCATAGGAGAATTCCTAAGAGTTCTACGGTGGAATTAACGGCCATACAGGAACATCGTTTGAGGAAGAACCATGATTTTGATTGGGACCATGTCAAAGTTTTACATAAGGAACGCTTTTACTTAAAACGCCTGATCTTAGAAATGATTGTCATCAAATTGCAGAAGCAAGATCTTAACTCACAAAAGGGTACCGAATATTTGGGCACCAGCTACTGCGGCTTGTTATGAAAATAAAGTTTGTTTTGGTTCCTTTCTCTTCCACAAGTCGTTTCCGCAATGTTAATGCTAGGCATATAAATCTGTAATTACTTGTATTTTGAAGACGTGGCGATGTTATGTCGTTGACAGGATCGGTTTATTTTTAGCTGAACTCAACAAAGGTATTTTATATTGTTCAGTTTTCAATTATTTATTATATTTCAATTTTACTTATTTTTCTTTTATTTTATGTTTTTTATAGTTATGACGGCTACTTCTCAATATTAATTTATTACTTAATATTATTTCGGTAACGGTCTTGTCGGCTTTAATATTACGACTAACATTCATGTCAATTTGCGCAGGTCTTTTACTAATTGTAATGCGTTCGTGTCGTAAACCTTGAGTTTTATTATCACTGAAGAGGGTTCATGGTTGAGCCGAAACGTATGATTGTTTTATATTGATTATTCATGTTTAATAAATATTACACGATTTCCTAACACAAAGAAGATTTTATACCCATATGGTATATAGCACTATTAGTCCTGTGCTTGAACTCGGATTGCCCTTTTTCCTACTTTTTAGTTTAAATTTGTAAAAACACTATTCGTAAAAACTGCTCTAGAAAAGGTGTATCATATATGATATACCATTAGAATTTACGAATGTCAAACAAGTTAAAGGAAAAATAAGATTAGTTTTGGACACTTAAATACACAGAATACGTTGGCAAGTATTCGTACAAATTTTATGTGAGACACAATAATATATACGGCAAAAAAAGACGGGTAATACTTTCAATTTATAAATTAATAAAACACAATTTTTAAAAAGTAAATACATTTTGATATTACCCAAACAGCACAAGTACGTTCTATAAACGTTTGTAAAATAGCATCGGAGAATATTTGAATATTCCTATTTGAATATTTGTATTCTCACATAATACTTCGGAGTTCTTGTGAACTTTTAGTGGAACATTAGAAGTAGACAAAAAGTCTCATTCTGTGAACGTTTTATGAATATTCTAATCACTTTACACAACAGATTCTGTAAATATTTTGAGATATTTCTTTGGATATTAAATAAAGGTTCAGAGAATATTCTGCATATTTTCAGAGGATCGTTTTGGGATATTTTTCAAAGGGGAAATTTTGTAGTAAAAATTTCTACAAAATTGTTGTAATTTTGGACTACCGGAATATGACCATTACCGTTACCATGTGTCTTGTATTCTTTACTGCTCTATATACATAAAGTCTATCACTAGTTTTACTATCACATGCTTTACAATATACATGATAATTTCGATCATATTCCGGTATAATCCATTATTATAACAATTTTAACTACAAAATTACTAAATTTTTACTATAAAATTTCCTCCATATGATAAAGAAGTATAGATAATGAAAGGAAAAAGATATTAATACAAATAATATAAATTTTATTTTATATAATTGTCATATACATATATCACATTTATACACCAGACATCGGTAGTTTTCACTTACGTGAAAAAAATAATTATAAAGAAATGATTAGATGAAAGGACGAAATAAAAATGACTAGGAAAAAATAAAATAAAAATTAAAGGATTGCCGTGCGCCGTGTGCTCGGGATCGCGCCAGAGATGTCGCTTCCGAACGGCATCTCTGAGCGTTATCTAGGAAAAGAAGAGTGTCGTGAGCGTGGAGCGTCAGATAGCTTAGTGGTTTAGAGCAGTCGCCCGGCAACCGAAAAATTCGGGTTCGAATCTTGGCCTAGCAAACCGCGCTCTCGATATTTTTCTCTCCGGAACGAAAAGATACGCAGATCTCGAACGTAGGCGTCCCGCCGCCATCTAGTACGCCCTCTTTTTTTTGTAGAAAGACGCAGCGGGACGCCGTGCGTTCGAGATCTGCGTATCTTTTCGTTCCGGAGAGAAAAAAATATCGAGAGCGCGGTTTGCTAGGCCGGGATTCGAATCCGGGTCTTTTGCTTGCCGGGCGACTGCTCTAAACCACTGAGGATGCGCGCTATCAACGCTACCGCATTCTTCTATCTTTATCGCTCCTAAGATACATAACAAGGATAGAATAACACGGTAGCGCTGAATAGCTAAACGAGTTCCCCGAACGCACCCTGAGCTACCTGACGCTCCACGCTCACGACACTCTCCTCTTCCTAGATAACGCTCAGAGATGCCGTTCGAAAGCGACATCGTGATCCCGAGCGCACGGCGACTACAGAGAGAAACACTTTGTTACTGTACCAAATGGTATAGTTGTCAGTGAAATACTAGATGCGTAAAAATTTCTATTATATAATATTTTTGACGAAAGTAATTTTAAATGTTTGGAATCTACTTCGAAATAACAATTAATGTTTTTAACCTGGAAACTAGATCTAATAGTACAAATTGCGGAAATAGTATTATTCGTTAATTGATTTCTTTTTTTATATTTTTTAATTGAATGGACTAATAATTCTAAATTTGGAAAAATTTTTTCCTTATTAAAATCTTTAAATTTTAATATTTTTGTCCAAATATCATTGATTTCTAAAAGTGCTAAATTTTGTTTTTCGGCATCATTATAAATTATATTAAAAAAATTATATTAAGAAATTATAAATTATATTAAAAAATTATTCTTACAACAAACTGTACTCTTCTGCTATAAAATTAATGATATTAGGAAATTCGCGTCAAGTGACTATGATTAATTATAACATACCATTTTTCTAATCACTTTATTTGTTATTAAACTTTATTATATATCAATATATATATATATATATATATATATATATATATATAT
>NW_022639517.1:916135-917229 GCF_010583005.1 Odontomachus brunneus | reverse complement strand
TATATATATATATATATATATATATATATATATATATATATATATATATATTCACAATAATATATTCACAAAAAAACTTGTTACGCCCGGATGACATCAAGATGCATTAAAGAATTCTAAAATATATTTTATTTCGCAGTAAAATTATAGAATAGTAAGATTATAGAATTGTAAGTAACATTGAAATAGTTATTACAATCCGGGCGCGGCAAGTTTTTTTTGTGAATCTGAATAATTTATTTTATATAAATAGACAACTTTAATTTATTTTATATAAATGGACAACCTTATTGTCCATGACACATACTTAGCAGACTTCATGATAATAGTAAAATGTCTACTTCGATGAAACAAACACATATGTTAACTCTTACTTTGTAGAAAAATATTACTGGCAGTGATAAATTATTGTCAATCAGTAATTTATTAATAGCCAATTTATTTATCACAGTAAGAAATCATTTTCCTGTTAAAAGTTAACAATTTATTTATCACAGTAAGAAATCATTTTCTTGTTAAAGGTTAACATTACTGCAAACGTTATAAGAGTTTCAAATATTTCATTAAAGTATATACTGTCAGTGTATACTGTCATTATTTTTAATATTTATAAATTCATGTAATTATAACATGTGCTTATATATTAAAAACAATGACGGTGTATGCTTGAATGAAATATTTGAAATTTTTATAACTTTTACAGTAATGTTAATTTTTAAAGAAAAATATATCATCACTGACTGTGATAAATAAATTGGTTATTGATAAGTTACTGATTGATTATAATTTATCACTACCAGTAATATTTTTTTACAAGGTAAAATAAGAATTAACATATTGCGCTTGTTTTATCGAAGTGTTATTTTACTGTACCAAAACCAAATATTATATAATTTTTTCTATACTTACGAAAACTTCGTCGTTTCCTCGATTCATTTCGTTTATACTACGTATTCACCACTGTAGACTCGAAAGATTGTAATTCTCGTACAGGAAAGAGAAAACTGATCATTAACGACAGCGTCGAACAAACAACCTTTACGTGTCAATATAAACACGTAGAACTCTCTCTCTCTCTCTCTCTCTCTCTCTCT
>NW_022639517.1:902567-915359 GCF_010583005.1 Odontomachus brunneus | reverse complement strand
CTCTCTCTCTCTCTCTCTCTCTCTCTCTCTCTCTCTCTCTCTCTCTCGAGCGCGAAGATATCGAAATCATCTCTGCTGCCATCTAGCGGAAGAATGTTGAAGGAGCACATTTTTAGAGCCATTGTATTCATCGTAAAATCTGGCGATTTTGGACTTTCAGCTAGAATTTCTCATCTCACAGGATGTGTAGAGCAAAAGTAAAGACAGTTTTATCAAAGAATGTTGACCCAGGAATTGATTAAGACTACTCAGAACCACATCGGTTCAGCCGAAACGCTGAATTCCGCTCTCTTCCAATTAATTCCTTCGCGTTAGATAATGACGGCCGCTCAGTCTTTGCGGTTGCGCACAAACTAGTGCTCAAATCACGCCCGTGATTTTTGATAGAGGATAGGTTTGTCTATTCAAAAATTAATTTTATAATTTCAGTGTATTCTATACGCGTCGCAAAGTTAAATTTTTAATTTTATTTCTACCCTCTAAAGTGCAATTTCAAGCTGTAAAAACATTAATTGTTCAAAAATGACCTCCTTGTATGGCAAACGTTTCAATATTTCGTGAAGTGTAGTTACATAAAAGTTCAAACAATTTTGTTTGATTTTCTTGTGCGCATTCTAAAGATAATGTCTTTAAAAAAAGTTCGTAGTTAGACCTAACATATATATTATAACAATTTTTTATATTGTACACATTATCTATGTTAATATTATTATTAATATCTTGTAACGCTTGAGGTATAAGAAAATTTTGTATAATAGCAATACTTAATTGTCAGTTATTTTCGAATATTTTATGAATTAATTTATGAAAATGTCACGAAAAAGAGCGTTACAATTATTAAAGCAATTTTATATATATTTTAAAAATAACAAATATGCTTTTATAATATCGTTGTTTAATAGTTCTAAAATTATTTCCGCGGATTTTAATTTATATTTCAATACAACTGAAATAAAATAATTTTTCAAAACTTCTAAATAATAAAATAGCTAGACAATATATGTTTATGCAACATTAACTATCTTATATTTGATAATTTTAATATCTTATTTCTTTCTCCATTGAAAAATTCTTAAAATTCTCCTAAAATTGCACATCTTTTGTTATTACCTGAAATATATGAAGCAACGCCTTGAATTAAATTTTCACACGATTGAGGTAATTTTTCGCAAACTTTACTAGCTATAATCGCGGATGAATGGTAAATACAATTTAATGTAACTAACATGGAGAGGGTGCGAGAATAATCGATTTCAATCAAACTTGTTGTAGTGATATATCTTCATATAAAGTAATATTAAGTAAAGAGATAAGACGCATTTCTCAAACGTTTTCGAGAAAATCGAAGTTAAAAAATTCCGAGAGCCTTATATAAGTTAAGTTATTCTATTTGAAAAAAAATTTATTCTGAAAAAAATTTATCTAACAAAACTCGAACCAGCAACGTCGTCGCTACGAG
Organism: Odontomachus brunneus; assembly: GCF_010583005.1. Taxonomy (NCBI): domain Eukaryota; kingdom Metazoa; phylum Arthropoda; class Insecta; order Hymenoptera; family Formicidae; genus Odontomachus; species Odontomachus brunneus. The sequence goes on along the minus strand of NW_022639517.1, from coordinate 913,900 downwards.
TCAGGCGCGCTGCGCCACGCGCTCTTCGATTAAACGCTGCGCTTAACTTGCATGTAAGGCGTTCGGAATTTTTAACTTTGTTTTTTTGAAAACGCTTGAGAAATGCGTCTTATTCCTTTACTTAATATTACTTTATATGAAGACCTATCGCTACAACAAGTTTGGTTGAAATCGATTATTCTTATACCGCGTCCTCTCCTTGTAAGTCCAGAATTTCTAATTTTAAACGCGACATAAAAGAATTATTGCATCCTGTTATCACAAATACGTTATCACTTGCCATTTCAACAATATTCGTTCAAGGAATTTCTTTTTCTTTAAGAAGATTTTTAAACAATTTATATAATTTTTCAACGAAGCAATCTTTAGCGTCTAAACTTATTAAATTTAATAATTGTGTTATAACTTTTTGTTTTTGGTGAAACATATTGAACAAGAACACACATACTTTTGGAATTTGTAATATCTGTACATTTGTCAACTAAAATAGAGAATTTAGACATTTGTAAATTTGTTACAATTTACTCAACTTCGCGTTTCGTTATTACTTGTATAATATACTTGTATAATACTTGTATAATATTGTATTATACTTGTATAATATTGTATTATACTTGTATAATATTGTATTATACTTGTATAATATTACTTGTATAATTATACTTGTATAATTATACTTTTGCATTTAGCTCGGCCGAGTACAAGATTAGATGCAATTGCAGAATCTGTGAAGATATTTTTCAATAGAAGAATTAAGTGATCTGTGATATTAAAAGCTATATTATATTCAGCAAAAAATGCTGCTAATTTAATTTTCGCGCGCTTAACTTTGTCGTTATGTGAAAGAATGTCTTTATTATCTATTGTTTATTTAAATTTTGACAAAATGCTTTTTCTATATCTTGAACCGACTGCGAATGTTTAACCAAATGCGTTTTAATGCATATAAGTTATATTGCACATTACAATTAATTAAGTATACTTCTTTAAACTCATTAACTTTTTATATCTATACGTTTTCTGCATTTTCAGAAAAAAAACTTTATCTTTTAAGATAAACCGAAATAGTAAATTAGTTAACTCTATTCAAGGAGCTTTCTATTATTTCGGTTTATCTTAAAAGCATCGGCAGGAAGAATATGCTATCTCTCTCTCGTACAATAACATCTCTTACGAGATCGACTCTTTCGTTCTCTCTCACCTTACATCTTAGAGAGTTTATAAACATTGTGTTGCGAAATTACTGCCGAAGCCTCGGTGGCCGAATGGAAAGGCGTCCCGCCCGGAAAGTGGGGAGGTTCCAGGTTCGAGTCCTGGCGGAGGCAGTTTTTTCGCAACATATATAAAAAAGGAATCTATTTGAGTCTTCGGTTTAATGGGGGTTTGGGATTTTAATTAAAATATATATTTAAAATTGGGACTCAAGGATCGGTCTAAGTATGGAAGGTTGATTCTCCGCGTATATAATCGTACGATAATCGAAGAGAAAATTTCGATACATGCGTTTGACATACTGGACATTTTATCCTCCTACAATCATATTAATATTAAAAGTTATATTAGTATTTAATAGCACTAAGACATCCGTGCTAGCTCCTTATGTGCCATTAATATTTCACTATTAGTTTATCTTTTAAATTATCCCAAATTGTGCTTAACATGTTTCATATAATTGTAGATATATCTAACATTCTTTTTTTTTTCTCTTTAAATATTTGTATTTTAAAGCGGCTTTAATTAATTTTTCTTCTAATTACTTTATTTATTTGTTCACTGTTTTGCCATTTTCTGACTTTAATAAATATATCTTTATTATATTTAATGATTCACATATCAAAATATATCGTTCCTAAAGATAAAAAAATATGTATATTAGTTATAAAAGATATTTCTCTACCACTTTCTTATAAATAAAATATAATAAATACTACCATATATTGTATAATATAATTTCAAGATAATCTTTTTCACAGATTATATCCACGGGGTTGTCACAAGTTATGCGTAGCAAGTCCGCTAGCGTTCCGTTCCGTAAAATTATTGCCATAGAGAATCCGGCGACGAAGCAACGGAACGGAGCGATAGCGGAATCATTCTCATTGGTTGTCTTTCACCTAGTTTCTGTTACTGTTCCGTTCCGCTACTTCTTGCTCCATCGGGACGCACCCTTACTTAAATCTTATTGCACACTTTGTTTGTGCAGAAAGAGACAGAGAACAGAGGGGTTGTATATATTGGCTTCTCTTTTCCGACTGTATGCGGAGTCTATATATATTATGTCTATGGTCTCTTTCTACATGTTGACTTCATTTTTTTGGCCGTATGCGGAGTCCATGTATATTACGTCCATGGGCGCGTTGTCCTTCTCCTTGCTGCGCGCAATCATCCGCTAGTTACATCACTGGGTTAAGGTGCGTTAAGGTGCATTCAGATGCAGAAAGAAATAGCGTAACGGAACAGTTAGGGAAAAGAGATATGGTGGGATCAACCAATCCGAGTAATTCCGTTTTCATTTCGTTCCGTTGTTTGATAGGTAGGTTTTACATGGCACGGAACTGTTACGGAACGGAACAAAAACGTAAAACATTCTAATCTATCGACATCGAAAATTGCGAAGTGTGGTGAAGTGTGTCCGGTTTGTAACGTATTTCTCGCGACGGAGAAAACGAAAAGACTGTTTATTATGGCAAATTAGCGAATATTTGAGAGATATTATTGATATTTACTTATATATATCAATGATACATTTCAAACGTTGAAAATTCAAACATTGTTCAAACATTGTTTCATTGATATATATAAATGATACTTCTCATATATTGATAAATATCAATGATACTTCTCAAACATTCTCTGACTTGCCATGATAAACAGTCTTTTCGTTTTCTCCATCGCGAAAAACACGTTACAAACCGGACACACTTCACCACATTTCACAAATTTTCGATGTTGATAGATTAGAATGCTTTCTGTTTTTGCTCCGTTCCGTAACAGTTCTGTACCATGTGAAACCTACCTATCAAACAACAGAACGGAATAAAAACGGAATTACTCTGATTGGCTGACCTCCACTATATCTCTTTTCCGTAACTATTCTGTTCCGCTATTTCTTCCTCCATCTGAACGCACCTTTACTGTTTGAGCGACTCAAATGCTTCTCTCCCTACCATTCACAATGCGCGTTTTTCCTTAATTTATCACAATTAATATCTTGATTATTATTGCGAATATCGCAAAATGATATAAAACTTTTATGTTTATCTCAAGTCGTTCTACGTTCCTACAAAAATTGCGGAGGAGAGTCTGGAACACCTTATATACATACATGTGTATGAAGGAAAATGAGTCGGAATCCCAAAATATATATCTAGAAAAATATAAATTTTATAGAAAACTGTTTCAAGTAAAAGTTATAGAGTTTAAAAAGATCTATTTGCTGATTTTATCTTTTTGACCTTGGGTGACGTTGCCAAAATCAGGGTAAGGTCATCTTGAATTTTTAAAATGAAATTCCGTATTTTTTTCAGATTCTTATAGTTCCCTTGTTCAGATTTTTTCAAAGCACTAATAACACTATCTGTAATTTTATCTACTTTAAGTAAGCTGTTTCGAAGTTATCGAGCTTTTTATGATAACATGTCTAGCCTAGGTAAGAACTAGCGAAGGTAAGACCGGAGGATGATAATAAACGAAGGCGATATTGATAATTGTTCAGTCAATTAAGGCAAGATTGGCATGATTCGATCTACTACGCATGTCTGCATGATCTGCCCTACTATGTATTTTTTGGGCATACGAACCCGTTAAACTGAATGAACTAATGAACCAATGATCTGGCTCGTTACGGTGTCTACTCATTTACTTGTAAGGCTGTTTTTTATAATTTTGAAGATTATTGTTGCGTTAAGCACTTGATTTATTAGAGCTTTTCAAATTTTTTGTTATATTAACTATTGTTCTTTCCGATTTTTACTTTTTAAGTTTATTACTATTAAGTTTACTACAAGTTTATTTAATACTATTATTTATTACAGTTTAGTGGATCGCGAACTCAATATTAAAATTCCTTTACTTCTTTTAATATTGTTTAGAAATAGTTTTAAATTGTCTCCTGAGTTGCATTTCATTCTGTGTTCATTATTCTTCAATACTGTCTTTAAAATAATTTTAAACGAATCCAAATATTAATTTATTCGGTTTGACTAATTCTTACCACTTTTGCTTTACAGTAGAAGGGGCTCTACCCCGCAACCCCTGTTCAAACTAAACTAACTTTACGTAACTTGTGTGATTCATAGTGATATAGCTTGAGTAGTTTAATTTGGAAAGGGGCGGAGCCCCTCCCTCCCGGAGTGCATATACATGTCCTGTTTATAGATTGATTCTTCCCATATTCTCTACCATACTTGTTTTTTAATATATACAATATTAGAAAACTACATTATATTTATAAAGTTTCTTTTAATCATAACTTTTTAATAGCCAATTAGTGACGGCTAAAGATTACTCTTTTTAAAGATTATAGTATTTAATATTCTTTGCAACGGCGTATTTGATTTTTTCAAATGTCAAATTTTTTATTACTTCCTCCTCCTTCACTTGTTACCTTCGCAAAATTTGTAAGTTATTGTAAGGACCAAAATTGTAAAGCATTTAATGCCAAATCCATCCATATATAATAGTAAAAGTTGGTCTCATTTTAATCGTTGGAAAACGAAGTGATAACATTGTGCTATAGACACCACATTGTCCAAGTAGATGGATGCTGTATATAGATACGTTACTATAGATAGGGGTATATAATGAGTTGTAGAAAAATAACACATAGACAATTACGTATTTTTAATATATTTTACATATTTTAATATATTTTTAATATATAATGTTTACAATACATAATGTATGTATTATATTAATCATATAATAAATATAATATTAAAGAAAAATCGATACAAAACTCGCATACATAGAAAATATGTTTTATTTATGACACATTTGTTACAAAGGTGGTGCTCATAAAAAATATGTTTTATTTATGACACATATTTGTTACAAAGGTGGTGCTCATGGAAAAAATGTATGATGCAAAGTGATTATTTGCACCAAGAATAAATAATTACACTCTTCGACAAAAATCGAACTTTTTTCATGACATGAGTATGAATAGTCATTTCCGATGTATTTTTGTTGAACACGAATCCGTTGTCGAAATTTGGCTATCACGTCACAATTTTGAGAAAAATTACGTCAAAGAGACAAAAAATGACGATTTTGAGAGTTTTCGTGGCGCTGTAGCGCAAACGATAAAATTTTTTCTACATTTCGTTAATGCCACGCAAAAGTATCAACTTTCTCTGGTCTCGTTTCGCAACAGTTTTTTGTTTTCAACATATGGCCAATCACAAACAGTCATCGGCATCAATATCACTGGGCAGAACAATTTTTTTTTGCAAAAAGGCGGATAGTCATTTCCGATGTATTTTTGCTTGCTAAACCCGAATCCGTCGTCCAAATTTGGCTATCACGTCACAATTTTGAGAAAAATGGAGTAAGATGCAAGATAAGAAGATTCCCGCACTCGGCTTTTTGGCCTTCTCATCATTTTTCTCAAAATTGTGACGTGGCAGCTAAATTTGGACAACGGATTCGTGTTCAGTAAAAACATCGGAAATGACTATTCGTACTCGTGTCATGAAAAAAGTTCGATTTTTGTCGAGGAGTGTAACTATTTGTTCTTGGTGCAAATAATCACTTTGCATCACACATTTTTTCCATGAGCACCACCTTTGTAACAAATATGTGTCATTAAAACATTTATTTTCTGTGTATGCAGGTTTTATCGATTTTTCTTTAATATTATATTTATTATATGATTAATATAATATAATAATATAATAATACGAATTCGTTGTCCAAATTTAGCTGCCACGTCACAATTTTGAGAAAAATGATGTCAAGAAGGCCAACAAGCCGAGTGCGGGAATCTTCTTATCTTGCATCTTACTCCATTTTTCTCAAAATTGTGACGTGATAGCCAAATTTGGATGACGGATTCGGGTTTAGCAAGCAAAAATACATCGGAAATGACTATCCGCCTTTTTGCAAAAAAAAAATTGTTCTGCCCAGTAATATTGATGCCGATGACTGTTTGTGATTGGCCATATGTTGAAAACAAAAAACTGTTGCGAAACGAGACCAGAGAAAGTTGATACTTTTGCGTGGCATTAACGAAATGTAGAAAAAATTTTATCGTTTGCGCTACAGCGCCACGAAAACTCAAAATCGTCATTTCTTGTCTCTTTGACGTAATTTTTCTCAAAATTGTGACGTGATAGCCAAATTTCCACAACGGATTCGTGTTCAACAAAAATACATCGGAAATGACTATTCATACTCGTGTCATGAACACACATTATATATTGTAAACATTATATATTAAATATATGTCTATGTATTATATATTAAATATAATTGTCTATGTGTTATTTTTCTACAATTCATTATATTCCCCTACCTATAGTAACATATCTATCTATCCCTCTATTTGGATAGTGTGGTATCTATAGCACGATGGTATCACTTTATTTTCCAACGATTAAAGTGAGATCAACTTTTACTATTATATATGGATAGATTTGGTATTAAATGTTCTACAATTTTGGTCCTTACAAAAACTTAAAAATTTTGCGAAGGTAACGAGTGGAGGGGAGATGGAGCAGTAAAAATTTGAGATTTGAAAAAAATAAAATACACCCAAAAAAGTTATTCTACGTACAAAGTAAATTTTCCCCATGTTCTAAAAGAAATATCTTAAAGAAAACATATTCATCTTTCATTAAAGGGAACCACTCATCGTGCATTTATGAGATATCATTCTAATTGTATTCCTCTATATCAAGAGGAATATGTTAATTTGACGTCTTACATGCAGTACGAGAGACGCGAAAAACTGTTGTTTCGCTGCGTACTGTCGTGTACGATTGGTTGAAACCAAGCGGCACGCTTAGAGCTTAGAGCTTTCCGTCAATTCATTGTCGACGTTTCAATCAAATCGATGTTAAAATCGTCAAACCGACGTCAGTTTGATATCATTTTGACGTTAATCAATGAATCATTTTTCACTGGGTATGTAGATGTTACAAACATGAAGTCTTAATAAATAGCTCAATGGCAAGAGCAGTTGCCTGACAAGTGGAAGACCTGGGTTCGATCCCAGCCGAGTCTGATGTTTTTTTATCTCATATGGCATTAAAAGTGGACATCTACAGATACACACAAAGCACCCCGGTCAAAGTTTTCTGATCTTTCTTTCATGTGGATGCGATAAAATTTATTAAATCTGAAGAAATATTCTTGAGTTGAAGTAATATATAAGAGGAAATTTAGATTAAGAAAAATAGATTTGCACTGTACATTCAATATGAAATTCCTCTATCTTTAAGAATTGTGTTTAAGATTATTTTTCTCTTGATTTTAAAGGAATCCTCTTGAGGTCATATATAAGAGTAAAATCCTCTAAGATTTAGAGAATTCCACTTCTATTAAAAAAAAATTTTTTTGGGTGTACGCCCAAAGAGTTGCAAAGAATATTAAATACTGTAAAACTTTTGTAGGAAACATTTTTTCATATACCTCATATTTTAGAAATTATTCCATAAAAATTAAAAAGTTAATTGTTTTCAAGGGGCTGTTTTAACCCCTAAACCTCGAGATAAGCCGATATAAAAAATATGGGTCTCTTTTTGATGCTCTATAACATATTCAAAGCGCATCAAAATCAGTGAGGGACAGTTCTGTCATGTCTCTTGTAAGTAATAACCCTTTTTTAGAGAAACATAAGTCTACTGGATTTTGGAAATATGACAGGCATTCATCAATATATTCACTTTTGAACAAAGTATATTTAAAAGAGATTATGAAATCGTAGAGATAATAACCGTATATGTGTCAAGGATTGTAATTTGACAATGTCGTTTCTCAAGTGTAAATTGACTTCATAATTGAATAATACGACACGATTACTAAATGGCCTCATAAAGTTCTTCCATATTCTAAACCCATAACGATCAAAAAGTTGAATCATTCCTGTGGTTTTCTTTTTTGCTATTGTTAAAATTTATACATTTTTATCCGTTTTTGGTATAAACTCTTGTAGACAATGTCTGGCCTAAGAATCTAATGATCACACTGAAGACTTGTAGATAAAGATACATTCGTAAAGGAAAATTGAATACGTTATATATTTAGTTTACTTGATTTCAATATTACAATATAAACGTTTGAAGATCTAAACAAGATTTTTTTCTATGTGTAGTCCAAAATATCTCTACTGATCTCTTTTGATACTAAAAAAAGAAGTGAACGCAATTACCTGTTTGCAAAAATGATTAACGTTATGGTATAATTATGCGTCATTGTTGACTGTGATTGAACTAATCAATGTTTTATCTGTTTTAACACTTTGTGTGATAAGTGTTTTGAATGTATTTCTAAATTGAATCCACCTTTGTCTGCATTATATATGTTCTTTATTCCAAGATTGATAAAAGATTTTATAGTGCTTATAAATTGCTGGCATACAATTTGTAATTTTTCTTTGTCTTTCAATGTTGAATGTTTTATAAATGTTTATAAATCTTCCTTGACACAATCCCATGTTTTTTTTTCAATATAATATTCATTAGTTTTATGTTTTTATCCAGTTAGTTTTAAATGAAGAAAAATCAATATGTTCTTTGGCTTATAATACTTATCATCGCAGATTTAAGTCATAAATAATTCGTCTCTTGTTAGTAGCTTCTTTAAAATGTTTCAAAACATACTCAGAAATATATAATATTTTTTCTTTTTAAGTACCTCCTCTTTGTATTGAGAGTTTTTATCGATACAGTTGAGACCAAAATTTTACTTTTCTAAAGCAGTTTTTAACTGCTGCAAGAGAGTAATGACCCTTTTTTCCATTTTTCCAAAATTCAACAACTCTTTTGTAATTACTGTTTATAATTTCGTCTTATGATATATACATACTTTTATTATCAAATAGAGATATTTTTACTATAAAATTTCTGTACAAAATTTTTTTTTATGTCTCATAATTTACGAGATATTAAAAAAAGAAACAAAAAAAACTTCTATATCTTCGTGTGATGGTTTCACACTTTTAAACGATCTTTTAGCACTAACTGAAATTTTCTAAATTAATGACTTTATTTTACCTACATTTATGCAAAGTTTTATTAAAATCAGGATTTTAAAATAATAGATATGTTACATAGGAGGTATAAATGGTCAACTTTTTAAAACATTTTTTTCTCGAAAAATGAATGGCATAGTTAGACAATTTTTCTTTGTATAACATTTAAAACTTTTGTATAAAACATTTTTTTATATTCTATTTAGTTTACGAAATATATTGAAGAAATCGAAAACCTCTTTATCTTTGAAGTGATTTCACTCCTTCAAACTGTTTTTTAGCAACTGAAAATTTCTGAATTCATCTATTTACTTAATTTATATGTAAAGTTTCATTAAAAATTTGAATTTTCGTGTTCGAGGAGTTCCCTTATGAGTATTGCTGAGTCTTTACTGAATATTACTGTGTATTATAATATAGAATAACGTAATATATTGTAACCTTGATGAGTATATGTGTACGCGCGCGTTGAAGTTCTGCGCGGAAAAAAGTTAGTTGCAGTAGCAAGAATCTGTGTGTGGTAGCTAAATTTCAGTTGTAACATATGGATACCGAAAACTAGCTGCGTAGTCAATTTGCTATAGGAGTGATAGGTAAGGGACACAAAACTTTAGTTGTAACATATACTTCACTGAGTACTAAAAGTTTATTGCTTTTTTTTTAACACAAGCTGTCGTGTTAATATATATTCTGATTTTGCCCGAAATTTAGCCATTTCATTTAATGTTACATCGTATTTGAAGAATACGCTTAAATACTGATGGGCTCGAAACCCGAGACTTCTAGTTTGTGAGTCAATCGCTTTAGACACTAGACCACTTCGTCGTTTGATATAAGTGTGTTCATATTTCGTATTGTCCATATGTGTTATAGAACCAGATAGAAAGCATAGTTAACTAACTTTAGCTATTTATACTAATAATTTCAATTAATAAAGTCGTACTTCACAACAAATGTACTTTACCTCCTACATTAAAAAAAATGTTTTGCTGGTTCAGCTAGAATTCTAAATGTTACAGTCAAGATGCATCGCTGTTTTTTGTATCTGCTAGAAAAGGGCTCGGAACAGTTTGCCAATTCTCGGGAGCTACGCCTTCTATCTCCCCTTTGCCGCGTGGTGGGCCACGAAAGTGACGATCGTGCCTCTAAACTTGGAGTCGCGACTGGTCGCGACCGTCACTTTCTAGGCCCGCCGCACGGCAAGGAGGAGATAGAAAGTGTAGCTCCTGAGAATCGGCCGAAATTGGCAAACTGTTCCGAGCCCTGTGTTAGAAAATTGTCTGTGGTACGTAAAATTTGTAGCAGCAATATTATAACGATATGTGCAGGAAAATTTAGGACTCGTAAATTTTAGCTAAATACGAATTGCTGCGTTTGATGAAAATGAGAATCGAAGTTGCAGCTACAACGATCTGTGTGAAGAATATCGCTGTAGCACTGAGACAGTATAACAACTTCTTCTAGGTGTTATAGCAAACTTATTTTGTTAGTGTTTGTTATATTAAATAGCTCATGAAAGGAAAATATCGAGAAATAATAAAATACATCGTTAAAAATACCAAAGTTTATTTATTTCAATAATTGTAACTGTTATACAATATGAGAATTTCAACATTATTATTATAATATTAGAATTACCTAATTATAATAATCTAATAATTATATATTATTATAATTTTATAATTATATTAGAATTATATATTATTATAATTTTATAATTATATTATAATTATAAATATATTATTTATATATATATACATATATATATACAGGGTGACCCATTTTAACTTAGGCAGCCAAATGACTCGAAAAATAAGCACACTACGAAAAAATGTTTACAATCAAAATTTCGTCATTTCGAGGGGGACGTACAATGACGTTAAAATTAGCCCCCCCCACTCCTCCCCCTGGGCGGTGAGGGGGGGCAAGTTTGAAATCTTAAATGGGAACCCCTATTTTTTATTGCATATTCGGAATCTCTGGCTAAAAACACATACAATTTGTCTGAAACATTTTTCTCGATTCATGATAGATGGCGCTGTAATCGACGAAATTCAATTTCTTCGATTTCTCTTACTGAGAACCCATGCTTACGATTCTGCAATAAATTAACAATAAAAATACCACGTTTTCATTGTTA
>NW_022639517.1:889976-902206 GCF_010583005.1 Odontomachus brunneus | reverse complement strand
TATATATATATATATATATATATATATATATATATATAATATAATGTGTATATGATATTAATCTGTTTCAATTTTTATATTATAAAATAAACAGTGTTATAATACAAAGTATTATAAATAATATAATAATTTATAATAATATGATGAGAGAGAAAGAGAGAACGGAGACGTCGAAACTCAATATTTTGTTTTGTACAACACTATGTTCTTTATATACTAAAACAAATGATGCAAGGTAGCAAGGTGACGTCAAAAGACATCATTTAGACGTCTATGGTGTCATTAAGACGTCTATGATATCTTAATGACATCTTAATGACATCTTTAAATGTCACCTTGCTATCTGGGATATTGCTTTTCATCACAGCATCGAAAAGATAATAGGTAAATAAAGGTAAATAATCAGTGATTAAAATTGATATTGTATTGGTAGTATTAGTAACATATTATAAGCGTGAAAATGTTCACTATACCTTATGTAAGAAAGGACATTACATATAAAACAAACATTGCCATCAAGACTTACTAGAATAAACTTACTAGAATAGACGAAATGATACCAAATTTAGGTCCATCGTTATCTATTCCTATTGCTACACACATTCCTTTTTTAAAAAGGAATTCCTTTTTTATAAAGTGCCCTTAAAAGTGACAAAAGAATGTTGCATAAAACCATTATTAAAGTTTTCTGGAAGACATAATGTGTTATAATAATTTGGTTTTTCTTTAGGCCCTACTTCCAACACATTATTAATACTTTTTTGAGTCATAAATCGATAGGCACAACGAAGTTGTTGCTTAACAGCTAAACTATAGGCAATATTATTTCTTGAACGAGTAGCCTTAGCATCTTGGATAACTGGTTGATGATTAACTTCAAATCGATCACATGCCAAATTAATAAGAGCACCAGATTGAGACTGAGAAATTGATGGATAATGAACTATATGATGTTTAGGTTTCAATGTATCATGGAAAAGATTAATATATAAACGGTGACTTTTATTCACGGACACAACAAAAAGAATCATAAAATTAATTATAAAAGTAGATTTAAAGGGAAAAGAACTGTTGAATAAGTTACAATAGTACAAGAAACAAGAAAAGTTAGAACGGAACATCTATATTCATTATGTATGACTATTCATATTAAAGAAATGCTAATAGAGATAACATAACTAACCTTCTAAATCATCTTCACAATCTGATTGACCTTTGTTTTCAGTTATGACATCAAGTACTTTGAATTCCTTACGAATGGAATAGTATTTAATTATTAATTTTCCTTTGGCCAAAAATTTCCTTCCACCAGTTTTTATATGGAATGAAATATAATTTTTGCCAAATGAAAATTACTATTAATAGAAAATATATATAATATATAAAGCCTAATATAGTAAATCACATGTTTAATAATAGAAGCCTGCTAAAAATTTTGTCTTACTATACTTTTTAGGAAATATTAATATATTGTATGGCATGTACAAGTTCAGCGAAATGTGCACTTGAAATCCTAGGGATAAAAAAATACAAACATTCTGAGAAAGAGAGAGAATTTCAAACAACTGTGGAAAATAATAAATCTGCGAGAACTAACAAAATTATGAAATATATGAAATATATGACAAGTATGTTTACTTTTCACATTTACTCAATTCATTTTCAAAATGATTTCTGTTAATTTGTTCCTGTACTTATCCTGCTTTAAATAAGAGCTTTGCTTTGCCCGTTATAATATACATCTACCTAAAGCTGATTTAGTCAAAAGAATTCAAAGTTGCTGAGAGGAATAGAGAGAGGATAAAGTTTTTAGGAAAAATAGAACAAATGTGTATATAAAATTGTATAATGTAGAAGCACATTTGAGAAACATAATTTGAGATTAATAACTTATTTCACCTAGTGTCGCATTGAGCTAATTTGACTCTTAATTTTTTGTTGAAGTATCTAAGACTTTCTTTAGGACATCGTTCGACAATGACAAACCTGAAGTAGCCTACAGTAGTACATAAGTAGAAGTAGTATATGAATTGAATGTTTCGAGATAGCTTTCTGCAAATTGTCTGCAAATTTATGAAATAAATGTTTTAAACACGTGTTCAATCATCCTTACTGGTTTGAGTGAAGGAGAAGTGGTAATGTCGTCCTCAACAATGTTATATATGTTATTAGTATTATAGATCTTAAGTGTTATCTGTCTTGTTGTCATCCTGAAAACAAAAAAGATATAAAAATTTTAAAGTAAAGGAATATGTGTGAAAGAACTTTAATGCTGAGAAAATATTTTATATAAATAAACGATAATAAATTTGCAGTTGAAAAAAAATATATTTTTTTTATATAAAACAAAATATTACAACATACTTGTTCCGGTGAAAGGAGAGGCAGAATTACTAGTCATTATTTTCCTTTTCACATAATTTCTTGTCATTATAATAGTTGTTCTAAAAAATATATAAAAATATATAAGAGAGGAAAATTTAAAAACTAACTAATTTTTAAATTGTTCATAAATGTATTGTACATTTCAAGAGCAAAGAGAAATTCAAGTTTTAAAATATATTACTATATTGAAAATAAAAAATATAATCATTGTCTGAACATTGTACGAAATAATAATGCAGTCTTACTTCATTCGTATCACTTTCGATCATGTTAATCATTTCTTTCACATTCTTCATAAACTTTATTCTATGACCAGCAATTGGAATGAGAGATTGTCCATATATCTTTCTATTCAGATTCTAATAGAGTCTGAAGCTCATCAGCCTCTATACAATTACCTATAAAATTATCAAATAACATTTGATAATTTTTTATGTCAAATAAAATACAGAAACTATATTTTTACCTATCAGTATGAGGGAATTATCTTGATAAATTGCATCATTATTAGGAAAAAAACGTTTGGATCATGATGCAGCTGATTGTCCAAAATATTCACGTAGCCACTGACAATGTAATAAATGAATATTCAACTAAGTGTAATTATAATATAAATGTAATGTTTCCATTATTGTATTTAATTAATCTGAAATAACTTCTATTTTAAGACTGTCGAGAAAGAAATAGTAAATAAAAGTAGTTAGTAAGTAAAAGATGCTAGTAGTAAATAAAAAATGCATATGGAACAATTGTTGTGTTCAGTGGAATAAAGCACAGTGAGCAATCAGTGATCATTGGTTGTGAATAGAATATACTTTTAGAACTTTGATACATGTAAAAGAATATGCTAATGGCAATAAGTGTTCATACAACTGTTGTCTTTTTTAACAAAAAAATCAGTCAATGATACAAGAAGTGAATGAAAAAGTGCAATTAGAATGAAAAAAATTGCGACCTGATGAATTTTATTCAATGCAAGTGACGGTCGCGGCTCCAAGCTTACAAGGGGAGGACGGCAGTTGTGAGTCACGGAATTAAAGCAGGTTTTAATAATATATAGTATAGGTAAAGAAGTATATTTGAGCAAAGTGAGAAAATGCCATATTCAGTCGATTCGGAGAAAAAACGAGATAAAAAAATGTAGCATCGCATATATACCGGTTTTGTTAGACGAAGTTTGCAAGAAGACGGCGTGGCTAAGGCGTTAAGTTCCCTTGCTACCACACTGCCGACACATGTTCGATCCCAGTCGCTGTTTTTTTTGCAATATGCTTTAAAAAATGTATCAATAAAACATCAAGATAACTTAATACAAAATGATGTTTTTTTCTTTCAAATGAATACTTACATATGAAAACGTTTTAATTCTATGCAATTACGAAACGAGACGCTTTTTCTGGATCTAACGTTCCGTTTTTATGTAAAATACTATATCCGATGTAAAATAAAGAAAATCAAACGCCAGTATTTGAAAATAGTTTTATGTAAATAAAAAATAAATATTTCGTTTATTATAATTTTTTTGGGTACATAATTTTTCACTCGACTTCGCGTAATATTGGTTTGATCGTTCAACTTATAAATTTATTCATGGCAGGTCTTTGCTAACTGTTTCTGTCTCCTTCCTATATCTGTCCTCTATCTATTGTAATGTATGTCTATACAAAGAAATTCAAGACCCAAGCCGATATTGGCCGAGTTTGACCGAAGTCAAACAAAAGTATAAATAAAGCAACGGAAAATCACCAAATATGTCAACAGGACAGATATAGCAATATTCGAAAGAACAGTACAGACTGCAGACAAATTTCAAAAGCAAACGAGTTTCTAATCCCAAAATTTAATTTGGATTTCGTTATCAACACGGATCAAACAGTCAATATCAGGCAACTTATAATAGATCATTGGATTTCCAGGGAGTTAAAACCATTCTTGCACAGAAACAGAATTTGGACAAAATTACGCATTCATATACAGCTCAATACAGTCTCACTTCGTCAATCAAGTTGCTTCCTCGAGTTTTATTATGCCTACAAGAGCCCGCGAATAAGTTTGGCCCTATAGTTTCTAAAACAGTAGAAAAATTAGAAGCGGAATTTAAAAATGTGGTGGTACTTTGTTCTAAATCAGGTAAATTAACGAAAGTGTTATATAAACAATTTTTAGAAAAAATCCTCGTGCCATACATACAGAATGAAAAATTTTTGCTCATCATAGATTCGTGGGAGGGTCAAACAGATTGTACTTTGCACGATGACATTTTTGAAAATGAATTTGGGAAAGTAACTTGCACTCTGAAATTTATTCCTCCGAAATGTACACCTCTTTGTCAATCATGTGATGTTTATTTTTATCGGCAGGTTAAAATTATGATAAAACGATTGCAAAATGCCTCTGTTTTACTAAAAGATCAGCGAGAAATAACATCGCGCGAAGATGCCATAAAAATACACTCATTGGTTCACCATCAGTTAAGCGCTTCCATCTTTTCTCCTATGATAAAATATGCTTGGTTTTCTTCGAAATTGATAGAGGAAAGATCGATTTTTCGTAATGTAAACGACGTCTGTTTTCCCATGACATTATTAAAAAAGCATTGTGGCTGTCGCAGCGTATCTTTTATAAAATGTGCAAGATGTAAGAAAAGTCTTTGTTTTTCGTGTTTCTACAAATATCATTCCAATAATTGTTATACATCTGCGGAAAGATACTGATTAATACAAGTTTTGCCTAACATTTTTTCCCCACTGCTTACTTTTTCTAATAAAATAAAACTATTTTCAAATACTGGCGTTTGATTTTCTTTACTTTACATCGGATATAGTATTTTACATAATAACGGAACGTTAGATCCAGAAAAAGCGCCCGTTTCGTAATTGCATAGAATTAAAACGTTTTCATATGTAAATATTTATTTGAAAGAAAAAAAACATTTTGTACTAAATTATCTTGATGTTTTATTGATACATTTTTTTAGGCATATTGCAAAAAAAAAAACGGAGCGACTGGGATCGAACATGTGTCGGCAGTATGGTAGCAAGGGAACTTAATGCCTTAGCCACGTTGCCTTTTTGCAAACTTCGTCTAACGAAACCGGTATATATGCGACGCTACATTTTTTGTCTCATTTTTTCTCCGAAACGGCTAAATATGGCATTCTCTCACTTT
This sequence comes from Odontomachus brunneus, assembly GCF_010583005.1. Lineage (NCBI taxonomy): Eukaryota > Metazoa > Arthropoda > Insecta > Hymenoptera > Formicidae > Odontomachus > Odontomachus brunneus. The sequence continues at coordinate 896,653 of NW_022639517.1, read as the reverse complement.
GTTCAAATATACTTCTTTACCTGTACTATATATTTTTAAAACCTGCTTTAATTCCGTGAACAATTGCCGTCCTCCTCTTGTTAGAGGCATGACCGTAGCAAGTATTAGGCCCGCGGCGCGGCAAGAGGGAGATAGAAGGCGTAGCTCCCAAGAATCGACTGAAATAGGCAAAATGGTGCTGAGCCCTGCTCTAAGGCTATAACAAATATATAAACATGATTAATATACATTGGAAACTAAACTTTTCTATAACTCGTCAGACGATACGCGATTTCGTGCATTTTTACATGCATGTTGCCAAGCACGCTGGCAACCAAGTCACTTTATTGCATAAATCTTTCAATGCACGATAATAATGTATGTGATAAACTAAGTTGCTTGCCAGCGTGCCTAGCAGCATGCATGTAAAAATCCATGAAATCGAACATCTCTGACGAGAGTTTAACAAAAGCTTGAAGGCATGTTCGTAAAATAGGAAGTTAGTTAACGATAGTTTATCTTACTTACTCTGAAATGCCAATATGTATTGCTCGAGATCCCAAATTTTAAATAAATCTTCTATTGTCATAACAACAAACACGTTTTTGCTGTTTCCCATAGTTGTTATAAGACTATCACTTCGATCCGCGTATCGACTCATGTCACTCACGTCTCAACATGTACTGAGCGCTATGCTGGCACAAACTTGCACGACAGTTGAATGCAGGAAATTTGTTAACGCAGTTAGAAAGATTGGGCGGGTTACTTAAACGCTGAGTGTAAGAATTATACATTCGTTTGTATTTCTCGTTGCTAGTCTTTTCTGTATACCACAGTCACTTTTAAAAGAAGTACGATTGGCTATAATCTGATTGAACGCCATAGAGAAACTTATTGCTAAATTTGACAAATGGTTCCGATATAAATTCTGTCTCTTATAGTGATTACATGCAAAACATACGATATCGTAGTGCTTGCTAGTCATTTATCCATTTTAGCTAATTTTTCATATCTAGATAATTTTCGCTATGACTGCAAGATCAGATTTTTTTCAGTATACTATTTTACGCTAATTTTTAGCAGTGACCGCATAGTTCGAAATAGCTAATAAAATTTAGCTGCTATTATTAAGTCATCATTTTACGTGAGGAAATATAGTTTTTCATTGCTAGTGATGAATTTTAGGATGCAGCCATAATGTATATTAATGACACAGTGACTTCACTTGCTACTATAGTAAAAGTAACGTCCGCCTAGTTGTCCCCCCCCCCCACTTAATTCAAAATGAATGGAGACGATATATAATAATAAATGGAGATGATATATAATAATGAATGGAGACGATATATAATAATGCGCTATTTGTTCTTCCAAAGTGAAACGTAAACATTTTGCGCTCTTTTAGTTACGATAAAATAAATTTTTTTTAGTATGGAGGGCTAAGTGGGCTGCCAGTTAGCCCCTCCTCTTATAAATAATTATTTTTTCAGCAAAAGAAATAGGTAGGAATTATGCGCTAATTATGCGTTCTTACATTCAGGCAAATTCGATTTTTGCGTTGCAACTTTTAACCCGGGAGTGGGCGCGTTAACAGGACCAACGTTAGTGGGCGCGTATCGATTATTTCGACTGAAATATATTTAAGCACATATATGTGTAATAATTAAGCAATAATTAATAAATTAACAATTCAATTATCCAATAAAAGAAACATAATAATTGAAGGAAATAATTTTATTATGGCACTATTTCTTCTTTTTCTTATCTTTTTTTCTCTTTACCATTTCTATATCTTATATGTTTAGGAAACATATTAAACTTATTGTGTGTGTCTGTGTGTGTGTGCGCGCGCGTGTGTGCGTGTGTGAATATATATATGTGAATATATTAAAAATAAAATCAAAATGTTTTTATTTTTATCATTAGTAAAAAATGACATTCTTTTAGTTTAATAAAATAAAATAAGAATTTCTCTCGTTTTATCTTGATTAACTTAAATATTGATTTAATAAACTTAAAAATTTATTTGATACATTTAGAAATAGAGAATAAATCTTGATTTAATGACAATATTAAAATTATCAAATTATGTATTGTTTCAATAATTTAAGTATTAATTTTAATAATATCGCTATTGAATCAAGAATATTTACTCCAATTACGCGTGCTGTTGAAAATTTTATTGACAAAAAACCCTTAAGGGACTTCTTTCTTGACGCGGTAAGCATCATCGCCAGAGAACTTTTTAAAAATGAAAAAGATAGCTAAATCAATTATATACGATGAATCTACGATTTATACACTCTTATTTCCAAGCAATTTCGATTTTTGCGCTGCAACTCTTAAGGGACTTCTCTCTTGACGCGGTAAACATAATCGCCAAAGAACTTTTTAAAAATGAGAAAGATCGCCGATTATATACAATGAATCTACGATTTATGCGCTCTTATATCCAGACACTTTAGATTTTTGCGCTGCAACCCTTAAGGCACTTCTCGACGCGATAAACATAATCGCCAGAGAACTTTTTAAAAATGAAAAAGATCGTTAAACCAATTAGTTCGCTAAACCCTTAAGGGACTTCTCTAAGTTTACTTTCATTTTAAAGGAATTTTAGGACGATTTCGCAACAAAAAAGAAATTAAAGATTGCTGCGCAAATCGAAATTGCGATGTAAGAGCGGATAAATCGTAGATTCATCGCATATTATTGGTTTAGCGATCTTTTTCATTTTTAAGAAGTTTTCTGGCGATTATGTTTACCGCGTCAAGAGAGAAGTCCCTTAAGGGTTGCAGCGCAAAAATCGAATTTGCCTGAATGTATAAGCGAATAATTAGCGCATAATTCCTACCTATTTGTTTTGCTAGAAAAGTAATTATTTATAAGTGGGGGGGTTAACTGGCAGCCCACCACTAGCCCCCCACTAGAAAATTTTTATTTTATCGTAAAAGAGCGGAAAATTTTTACGTTTCATTTTCGAAAAGCGCATAAATAGCGTATTATTATATATCGTCTGTGTTCATTTTGCATTAAGTGGGGGATGTGTAAAAGTATATGAATGCTTGGTCTAAATATATATGTCATTGATACGTAACACAGAACTACTTTTGTTGCGTGAACTACATCTGATAGCTAGAAAAGCAAATTTTCAGTTTGTATTCGACATGATTATAACAAATAAATGTATTTTGCTATGAAATCGATATATTGGGAGTACAAATAAGTCTTCGCCGTTTGACAAAAGTTGGCCCCACCAGTAAATTATGGTTGAAATTGTCAGATAAAACGTCATATCGTAAGGTTGGACATCTGGCAACACCATAACCTTGAAATATTAGCGATTTTGTATCAGCATCACATAATTTTTTTTATACGAAAATGTCGAGTTTTGAGCCGAATAAGCGTTACGGAAATTTGCGGGAACTTTTGATTTACTTCTTTAATTTGAAGAAATCTGCAGCTGAGGCGCATCGATTGCTTGTAGAAGCATATGGTGAGGTTGCTTTAAGTGAAAGAAGTTGTCGTGAGTGGTTTCAAAAGTTTAAGAACGGTGAGTTTGACGTCGAAAACAAAGAACGTAGCGGAAGGTCGAAAGTGTACGAAGACGCGGAATTGGAAGCATTATTGGAGGAAGATTCGTGCCAAACGCAAGAAGAACTTGCACTTACATTAGGAGTGACTCAACAAGCAATTTTACATCGTTCAAAATCGTTGGGAATGATTCAAAAGCAAGGAAATTGGGTTCCATATGAACTGAAGCCAAGAAACGTTGAACGCCGATTTTGCAAATGTGAAATACTGCTTGCCAGGCATAAACGAAAGGGTTTTTTGCATCGTATAGTCACTGGTGATGAAAAATGGATCCACTACGATAACCTAAAGAAAAGGAAATCATGGGGACTACGTGACCATGCTTCAACATCGACAGCCAAGCCGAATATTCATGGAAAAAAACTCATGTTGTGTATTTGGTGGGATCAGCTTGGTGTCGTGTATTATGAGTTGCTCAAACCGAACGAAACCATTACTGGGGCTCTCTACCGAACACAATTGATGAGATTAAGCCGAGCACTTAAGGAAAAACGCGCCCACTACTACTCCAGACACGACAAAATTATTCTCCTGCATGATAATGCTCGTTCACATGTTGCGACGCCGGTCAAAACCTACTTGGAAACACTCAATTGGGAAGTTTTACCCCACCCGCCGTATTCACCAGACATTGCTCACTTGTTTCGATCGAGGCACGGCCTGTCTGAGCAGGACTTCACATCATATGAAGATACCAAAAATTGGGTCGATTCGTGGATAGCCTCAAAAGATGAAGCGTTCTTCCGACGTGGTATCCGTATGCTGCCAGAAAGATGGGAAAAAGTAGTGGCTAGCGATGGACAATACTTTGAATAAAGCATAAGGTACCTTTCTTTCACAATAAATGCCCAATTTTTTATAAAAAACGGCGGAGACTTATTTGTACTCCCAATAATAGCAACAGTAGCAAAATTTTTAGTTATAGTAGCAAATACAGCTTCAGTAAACTATGATTAGCTGCCGTGATGAAACTTTTCTTTTTCGTGTGATAATCATGTTGCATCAATGTATAACGGCGTAAAGTTCTCAGAAATCTTAGTTAAATGGTTAGTCTTAGTTATGGTTCTGTAACATTTGATTCATTGCAAATAATCTAATTTTATAACTTGTGCTATAAATTATACTAATTATGACAAACAAAAATATGCATAAATAGAATACTGATAATTTCACATCAACTGTAATAAACATTAAAATTTTTTTTAAAGTAATATTAAATTTTTAATTTCTAATATTAAATTTGCTAATAGTATAACATTTATACAGAAAAGATCATTAGATAAATAAAATTTTGTTAAAATTGTATTCATGTCCTCGTTCCGGATTCCTGATTGCTATTTGATCACAGTATTCTTATTTGTGGTCACGAATAAATACAGTATTTTCTCGATAACTTTCCTCTCGATAACTTTCCGCACAAGCTATTTCCCTTCGACATATACGCTCATTAATATCGCGTCCCCACCATATCGACGTTGGCGCAGGCGCGCGTAATATTGGAACCATATAGACATAATATATATAGATCTAGCGTTTGCCTTTATTTGAAGAGTGAGAGTAGGGACTCACGTAGAAAAGGATGGCATTGTATCTTGAAGATGACGTATGCTGGTGTGAAAATGGTTCTCTCTTATTTGCATATAGTATGTGAGTGCACATATGCGAATAAGAGAGAACGCACCATCTCAAGATAGTATCATCCTTTTTTATGAGTATCTATCCCTACTCCTCAACGTTCGGTCTAGATATATTATATCTATGATTGGAACACAGCCGATTAGTGATGGATGATTATGTTAGAGATTAGTACAGTTAGTTCTTCTTTCTTCTCAATGGACAAGATTTTTGCCTATCAGCCAATCACGAGCTGACATGCATGCGTCGACAGAAGAAGGGGCTCTCGATCTTAAAAGACATTATTTATGAATACTAGTCACGGACTAGGTACACGCGAATGAGGCGCGCGCGCCGGCCCTGAACGCCGCTTAGACAAGACTGCTTATTCGTTAACTTTAACACGCTCTCCTGCAGAAACTACTTGTCGGACGCAATTTTGCTAAAGGAAAAAGTTGTTTGTTTTAGCATAAAGTATCATGTCCTGTACTCCGAATGCGGGAATTTTCGATCACCCAGTATACATGTATATACAGGATGTCTCACAACTATCGTAAGATATTTTAATAGCGCATTCTGAAGATAAAGTAGAGTCGAAAATCCTAATACAAAAATATCGAGGCTACAATAGTTTTTTAATTATAACTGATTAAAAATTACCAGTAATATTGCGTAGAATTCGCGCGCTCAGGCCCGTAGTTATATAGCATGTACATCGTTTTATTATTTGTTATCAATTTCGTAATTAATATTGATTTTTACTACACAGTTGATTTCTAAAAACATTAATAAATATTAATGCTAGAATTATTAAATTTAATAGTTTTACATTTGAGAAACAAGGATTTTATGTGTTTTTTACATGAAAAGTAATCATGGTAAATACGATTTCACTCCTCATAAAACGTGAAAAATATAAAAATAATAATAAATTATTTTTCATGATTACTTTTCATGTCACAAACGCAAAAAATCTTTCTTTTAAAGTATAAAACTATTAAATTTAATAATTATAATTATAATAGTAATAATAATTATTAATGTTTTCAGGAATCAGCTGTGTAATAAAAACTAATATTAACTGTGAAGTCGATAACAAATGATAAAACGATATGCATGCTGTATAACTACGGGTTTGAGTGCGCGAATTCTACGTGATATTACTAATAATCTTTGATCGGTTATAATTCAAAAATTATTGTAGCCTCGACATTTTTGTATTAGGATTTTTTACTCTATTTTATCTTCAGAATATACTATTAAAATATCTTACGATGGTTGTGAGACATCCTGTACATGTATACAGGGTGTTCGGAAAGTACCGGGACGCCCGAATATCAGGAAAAATATAAGTTTTATAAAAAAAATGTTTCAGACAAAAGTTGTGGCGTTTAAAAAGATGTATTTACTGATCACATCAGTTTGACCTTGGGTTGCGTAGCGAAGGTCAGGTCAAGGTCACATTAATTTTTTTAAATGGAACACCCCATTTT
>NW_022639517.1:887940-888231 GCF_010583005.1 Odontomachus brunneus | reverse complement strand
AGCTTTGGCCAATAGGAGAGGAATTGTGTTCCATTAGGACAACGCCAGGCCACACATATCGATAGTGACTCGCCAGAAGCTCCGAGAGCTTGGTTGGAAGGTTCTTATGCATCCACCTTATAGTCCGGACCTGGCACCAAGTGATTACCACCTGTTCCTGTCTATGGCGAATGATTTTGCTGGTGAAAAATTCGCCTCAAGAGAAGATTGTGAAAATCGACTGTCCTAGTTTTTTGCCAATAGGGACAAGGGTTTCTATGAGAGAGGCATAATGGAATTACCTTCAAAATG
>NW_022639517.1:871570-885749 GCF_010583005.1 Odontomachus brunneus | reverse complement strand
GTCAAACTGATGTGATCAGTAAATACATCTTTTTAAACGCCACAACTTTTATCTGAAACATTTTTTTCTAAAATGCTTAGTTTTCGAGATATTTCACCGGTCCGGGACTTTTTGAACACCCTGTATATATATATTCATTTGAAAATGAATGCTGGGGCGAAAGTCGGACGAGAGGGGGTGGATACCCGGGCAACCGGTAAGAGACTTGTAAAAGATACAGGCATGGGTATCAGACATCGTTTTTTAAAGTATTTCCGAGATCCCGACGATAGTTGCGACCACGGAAAGGAATCGGTGCACTCATAAGCGGAAATAAGACTTCATTAAAGAATTACCCCGGGACGGCGACCGTAAGCGCGCACGGTTGCGACGGCCGCGGATAGATGGATGCCTCCGCGCCTGACCAACGAGTAATCGCCTGAGGAACCACCTCTGTGATGACCTGATGCATCAACCGCAGGGGGAAAAAGGTACAAAAATTCATCCCAAAATAAGCCATATGATAGTCTTCAACTATCGATCGCGAGTCAGAATCAAGCACAATGATACTATATACACCACGATACACGCGAGGTCTAGATAACGTGAAAGCGCTTTTTTACGTCTGCGTCATACAATGTCTATGTCAATACAATCTGTAATAAAGAAAAATGATGAGAGCAACAATTAACGTTAGTATTGTTGGTTTCTCTCCGGTGTCCTTCAACGGCCGGTAACCGTCACTAGCGTGAGAACAAAATATATGTAATTATTGGAATAACGGGGCGACGAGAGTTGTGGTCCAGAGGTAACCTAAGACCTAAGACACGGGATCGCAACCATAGACATAATATATCTAGACCGAGCGTTGAGGAATGGGGGTATGAGAAGAGGCATGTAGAAAAGGATTGTGTTTTGAGACCTTGCGTTCTCTCTCATTCGCGCATCTTTGTAACACAACCTTTCTTACGCATACGCTTATACATATGCGCGAATGAGAAAGAACGCAGAGTCTCAAAACGCAATATATCCTTTCCTACGTATTCTTACCTCCACTCCTCAAATAAAGGCAAACGCTCGATTTAGATATATTATGTCTATGACCGTAACATATATTTTAAAGCTTTGTTTATAACATGCGCAGTATGGTTGACGTAAGTTGAAGTAAGAAATAAAGCTTATTACTCATGTCTATACTCCAACACTTGCATCGGAGGTATTTCTTTTAGAGGAATACTTCTAGTGTAAAGAGGCTAGAGTACAGACGTAAACGAAATAAATTAGTTTTGTTATTTACTCCAATGTGTATACCAATTTTCTCCGCATATTGTAGACGAGCTTTAATATTTGACGCTGTCATGTAAAAGCGACAGAGCTTGCCTACTGCACTACCGCATGGGGAAGGGACGCAGATGCATAAAGTTACACGCTTTATTAAGGCCGTATCCCACTGCTGTAGGATATAAAACGAACTGAGGTAATACGCGCTATATTGACAAAACAAGAACATTTAATAAAAAGACGAGAGAGAATGTATTGGAGCGGGAGCTTGAGTAGCTGAGTGGTAAAAGCAGTCGCCCGGATAGCGAAAGTAGGTTCGAGTCCCGGCTTAGCGACACTTCGGCTTCCCATATCCTTTTCTCTCCGACTCTTACAGGTTGTGGGCTTGGTTGTAGTTGAGGTTACGATTAACAATAATAGATTGGCTGATCACACGCTAACTTGGCTGGTTGTGATTATCATTGTCTACTTTTTTTGTGTGGAACTATAGCAATGTCAAAAATTATTGAATTAATTATAACATCGTAAAAGTTGATTTACGTGTCTATTGTTTTGTATAGTAGTTAATTGAGAAGAACGCAAGTCAAAGCTATATTGATTAAGTCATATTTGTTATGAAGAGAGTATATGAATATGCAATATTTCTTTTTGAAACTTTTATTCGAAGATTCGGATCGATATTATAGGTAAAAGAGTATTTATTGATTAACAAATATTTTAAACAATTCTGAAAAAATCAGTGAAAAAATTGGTCTGATTTGAAAGCAATAATAATTCGAGTCATATGTGCAGCTACTTACGTATGGATAGATCTTCTTAGAGTTATACTCTGTAAAACTCTAATAAAATATTCAAAGCAAACTGTATGTATAATTTCTTGTCTCATTAACAAACGTTGTTTAAAAATGTATAATTAAGCAAGTTACAATATTATTATTAATTTATAGGTTTTATAATTAATATTCATAAAAATAGCTTTATTTATCTATATATAGTGTATTCCTATTCTTTAATTTACCTTTTCCTATTGTAATTCTTTCAAGTCACAGTAATTACTTTATGTAATGTCCCATAAAATTGCCTTGGTTTACCAAATTTATTAATTGCTCAACCTCATTGGTTCATATATCAATTTACGGAAACGTAAATTTCAGACGGAGATTTCAGGAGACGTTTTATATGTGGATTATAAAATCACAATCAACATACGGTATTCAAAAATAACCCGCACAAAATTATTGAATGATTTTACAATAAACGGATCAAAAATAGACTCGGGTCTAAATTATAATATGTAAGCTGGCCGGCGAACTGTTTTACTTTAATTGATAGATTTCCAACATCTAACTGTAATCTCAACCATAACCAAGCTCATAACTTAGTGAGATATGGCCTTTATGATAAAATACAATGAATGTTGTTTTACCAAAAGTTATAATTTCGAACATGAAAAACATAAATAAAAAAAACATTGCAGTCTTGAAATTTATTTATTTTCGATTATTTATTTTTCGAAAGCACGTAAGGTGATTTCGTTGGTAATGTGTGTATATACATGCGCGTGTGTATATGCGCGAAGATACGAGGGCTGTATGATAAGTACCCGTGTTAGGGAAGGAAACGCATTTAAAAAAATTTTTTTTTACTTATTTTTCAACATAATCACCTTTCAGCTTGATACACTTAATCCAGCGATATTCCAACGTTTTTATACCATCCAAAAAATATGATTTGTCGAAATCCGCAAAATAGACCTCTGTTTCGGCGATGATTTCCTCGTTTGACGTGAACCGCTTTCCGCCAAGCCATTTTTTCATGTTTGAAAATAAATAGAAATCGCAGAGGGCTAAATCTGGAGAACAGGGTGGATGAGACAGCAATTCGTAGCGTAATTCGACCAGTTTTGCTGTGGCGATTGCGGACGAATGAGCTGGTGCGTTGTCTTGATAAAAGAGTACTTTTTTTTTCGCCAACTGGGACCGTTTTCTCTTCAATTCAGCGTCGAATCGGCCCAATAAATCAGCATAGTACTACTCCGTGATTGTCCTTTCCTTCTCCAAATAGTCGGTGAAAATGATGCCTCGCGAATCCCAAACGGTGGCCATGATCTTTCCGGCCGATGAAACCGTTTTTGCCTTCTTTGGAACAGGTTCACCAGGTGAAGTCCACTGTTTTGACTGTTCTTTCGTTTCTGGCGTGTAGTGATGGATCCATGTTTCGTCAACAGTGACGAAACGCCGCAGAAACTGTTTCGGATTGCGCTTAAACATGTCCAAACAGTACTCTGAAGTTGTCATGCGATGCTGTTTTTGTTCCACTGTGAGCAAACGCGGCACTCATCTCGCTGATAGCTTTCTCATGTCTAATTTTTCGTGTAGGATATTTTGTACGCGTTCAATTGAGATATTTACAATGTCAGCAATCTCTTTGATCTTCACCCGGCGGTCTGCTAACACGATATCATGGATTTTGTTGACCATATCCTCAATCAGACGACCTGGGCGCTCTTCATCAAAAATGGATGTTCGGCCACGCTTGAATTTATTGAACCAATATCTGAGTAGTCATCGAAGATGCATGGTCCTTATAAACAGCATGCAACTTCACTTTGATTTCCTCACACGTCTTTCCATCTAAAAAAAAGAATCGAATCACTGACTGATATTGCTCTTTTTCCATGGTTGCAAACAAACACAAACTTGTCCACTTTCAACAGTTATCAAAACAAAACTACTTGATAAATCTGTCTGAAATTTTGACTGGCGTCGTTCGGGAGATGGCGTTAAACGATGGTATACAGACTTTGAGTCAGTGACGCCATCAGTCGTTAAATACGGGTACTTATCATATAGCCTTCGTATGGATGTGTTTATTTAATGCAACACGTTCTGATAGATTCGCACCTTCGAAATATTGACGGCATCTACACATTCATGGATAACTTTATTGCTTCAAAATCAATTATTTTTTTATGACAATTTGGAAGCTATCTCACAATAGGCATAAAATTATAGAAAACAAGTCAATGTTTGAGAATTGAATCATTTTAGATTTGGTTTCCGGATTGAGCCGCGTGGGTTCTTCTTTGTTTGATTCCGACGTTTCGCGAACATTTCAGTCCGCTTCATCGGGAGGGCATTGGGTCGTTCCTCCCTAGTAAAGCAGACTGAAATGTTCGCGAAACGTCGAAATCAAACAAAGAAGAATCCACGTGGCTCAAACCCGGAAACCAAATCTAATATGCATGGACATCGCGAAAACCTAAAATATCAAATTGAGTCATTGTTATCTTCACATCACAAATAAATAAAGAATTTAACTAATAAAGAATTTAAAAAAATAGATAAAATTAACTGATATCTAATGTAATTATTTTACTTCTAAAATACTATTATATTTATTTATCTTTTTATAACAGTTTTTTAATAGCTATTGACTGCTATGTTATTGGCACGGTTGCCATCTCTCCGATTTTTGCCGGGAACGGGTTGAGCAAAATATCTCCAGTTTAAAAGTTTAAAAGAGAAAAAACATTGGTTTATATGATATGAAAAAAAGAAAATTATATTTTTTCTATTTTTTCGAAAAAAATACCCAACCAAGAGAAAGAGAGAGAGAGAGGGATGAGGAGAGGGAGAGGGATAAAGGGAGGAGAGTGAGAGAAAGAATAGATAGAGAGACAAATAAATAAAGAGATAAGCGAGAGAAAGATAGAGCTACATGTGTAATTTACACATTTTGTCGCGTGCGCGTTCATCGCTGTTAATCTCTCTACTAGCAAAGCTACGTTCGGGGAGACGCTATTTAGCGCTTTGAGTGCGCTTTGTCCTTATTCAACTTTCAGTAAGTAATAAACTTCAGTAAGTAACAGAACACGCTCATAGCGCTAAATAGCATTTGCCCGAATACAGCCTAAAAGTCATAAGAAATAGAATGGCAAATAATATGATAAAACATATGGTGCGATAAGTATGCCAAACAGAAAATATTTAATATAATAGAAGGATATATTTAACATACTCTCTAAATTCCTTGAAGTGAAACCACTCCAAACGAGTAAGAATTCACTCTAAGCGATAGTGAAAATACTGTCACTCTGAATGGAGTGACATTTCACTTTTCATAAGAGTGAATATTATATCTCCAAGTAGAGTGAATTTTTATGATTAAGTAAAAAGGAAAACTTTTAGTTTTATCCTATTTATAGTTGCTAAACTTCTGATTATTGCACAATCTTTTTAATGGTGTACTATTTAGTTAATTCCATTTATAATAAGCTTGGAAAAATTCGCAGATCATAGTTGAACTTGAACTTGAGATCTCTGGCTCTTGAGTCCTACTTCGTACATACTGAGCCATTGCTATTAACTGACAGGAATGACTGTTATAATAATACATAAATTGTTTCCAAATCATTCACTCTTCTACGAGTTCAAAATTCACTCCATACGAATGAAAAGTCACTCTAACTCAAGTGACGTCGTCATTCCATTTATTGAGTAAAAATTGACTCCACGACACAGAGTAAAATTTTTACTCCACGATATAGAATGAGACTAACACGATATAGAATTTACTCTATAAGAATAAAAAGTCATTCTAATTCGAGACTCAGCTGTCATTCCATTTTTCGAGTGAGATATTCACTCCAAGAAATTTAGAGAGTTAGCACTTATTTGTGGAAGAAAAGTTATCGACATTTTCACGTGATTTTGAAAATCGCAACACGCATTCACGAATAATGGAATGAGCGAGGACACACAAACGATCGGACATCGAAACAATCAGTGCGATTTGCGAGTCGATCTTCTTGCTTGTGGCACATGTGTATTTTGCCCACAATATTTTATGATAAGTGTAAATATTCACTCTACGACATAGAGTGACAGTATTCACTCCATACGAGTGAAAAATCATTCCAACTAGGAGCGATTAGGTAGTTACTCCATTTTTTTATTGGAATTTGACTCCACACAGAGAACACAGAGTGAAAATGTTCACGTCACAGAGTGGAAGAATTCAATCCGTAAGAGTAAAGAGTCATTCCAGTTATTTGGCTAGTCACTCCAGTTTTCGAGTGGAGATTTCACTCTAAGAAATTTAGAGAGTATAACAAATATTTTATATAACGGTTAAATATATATGTTGATATATTTACTTATTATTTACTTAATGCTTTGATGGTGCATATTTTTGTTTTTCATAATGATAGAATGTTAGTGTAATATGTATTACACTCTCTAAATTTCTTGAAGTAAAGTTTTATTCTAAACGATAAAATACTGCCACTTTAAATGGAGTGAAATCTCACTTTTTATAAGAGTGAATATTTCATTCCAACTAAGATGAAAATTTCACTTCAAGTAGAGAGAATTTTTATGATTAGGTAAAATGAAAAATCTTTAGTTTTATCCTATTTGTGGTTGCTAGATTTCTGCAACATAATTGCAATCTTTTTAATGATGTGCTCTTTAGTTAATTTTATTTATAATAAGCTTGAAAAAATTCGCTAATCATAGTGGGACTTAAGAGAGAGAGAGAGAGAACCTGAAAGCTTCTGTTCTTGAGTCATTTGTCTTACTTATCAAGCCACTGTTATTAACTAACGGGAACGATTTTTATAATATATACGCTGTTTCCAAATTATTCATTCTTTCACAAGTTGAAAATTCACTCCATATGAGTGAAAAGTTACTCTAACTCGAATAACGATCGTCTTTCCATTTGTTGAGCGAAAATTTACACAGAGTGAAAATTTGCACTTCACGATATATAGTGAAGGAATTTATTCTATAAGAATGAGAAGTTACTTTAATTCGAGTGTCTTGGCTGTCACTCCATTTTTTGAGTGAGATTTTCCAAGAAATTTAGAGAGTACATGTTTTAAATGATAATATGTATGAACGATGAATAAAAACGATTCTAAATGTAATACTTCTCTCTCCTTCTTCTTTTTTCTTTTTTAGAAGACTTCTGAGCGAAAGTTGGCATAGAGGTGGCAATTATAGTTGTTGATTGTGCACATAGTTGTTGGTTGTGCACATCAGTTATATATACGATCATTAGCACCATTATGTGATTCCATCACTGCACCACTGAGTGATTCTACTATTCTTACTTATACTAATAGCGATGCATGCAGTAAACTGAGTTGCTGCAACATGCTAGTCAGCACATATGTTAGGAGGCATAAAATTGTACATCTCGTGTGACACTAGTCTCATATGATGTATAACAATCTTGTCTGTGTTTAACTAAAGAGAATACTGATATATAACTTTAATTTTCTTTGATTAGCTCTATTGAATTCTATTGAAAAGATGCATAATATTAGAGAAACCTAATAAATAATATTTTGTGCGTATGGATGTAAGTGCGCGCGCACCTGTGTATGTGTGTGTATTTTAATTAAAGCGATACTGGAGATAACTTCAAACTCCAATGGAGTTTCAGCGCCACCTGAAGGGAATTAAAATGGGATAGAGTCGGTAACAGATAATAGAGAGTTTTTGTAATAAGGTTTTTTAAATAATGAATGCTAAAGTTAAATAGTGAACGCTAAAGTCACGTTATTAGGTCGAAAGGCAAAGATGCGCATGTGTATCGTTCACCGTAACGCTAGATAACGTGCGTTATTTTTAAAAGAATAAGCTTCACGATTAGCGTTGATATTATGAGCACCAAAACAAAATCGGAACAACTGTAGTTTACGAGTGGGGATAACTTCGTTAATCCTCCATTCATTCCATTGCCTTCATATAAGATAAACGTTTAATTGAAATTTTATTTTCTAATTATATAAAGATGGCTTGTAAAAACAATTGACTTGAAATTTCCTGACTTTTCATTTACAACCTTTTAGATCATATTTGTATGGTAGTTTTCTTAATTTCATTAGTGTAACTTTTACTAATAGATCAATCTTCCATTGCTTTCGTATGAGGCGAGCTCGCTCAGTGGAAACTTTATTTTCTAATTATATCAGGACCTTGAATAAGTTCTCGCTGTTTTCCAACAGATGGCGTTACCAGAACTGCATGTGTGTAGTTTAAGATGGTAACGCATTTATAAGGAAGTACTATAAGCAAGCTTGAAATTCAATGTATGTCATTTCGCCGAAGTGTAAACAACTTTTTTTTTATAGTGTTAAACATGTCGAGTTTCGTGCCAGAAAAAGAGTATTTGCGGGGAACTTTACTATATCACTTTACAATTTTACTTTATTAAAAAAAAATCTGCAGCTGAAGCACACAGAATTCTTGTTGAGACTTACGGCGACCATGCTCTGTCGGAAACAACATGCAGAGATTGGTTTAGACGCTTCAAAAATAATGATTTTGATGTTGAAGATAAAGAACGCTTTGGCGCACCAAAAAAGTTTGAAGACGAAGAATTGGAGGCATTACTTCATGAAGACTCATGTCAGACGCTAGCTGAACTTACAGAATCATTAGGAGTTGATCACACAACAGTTTCGAAACGTTTGAAAGTATTAGGAATGATTCAAAAGCAAGGACATTGGGTGCCGTACGAGTTGAAGCCGAGAGACGTCGAACGGCGTCTTTTCACGTGTGAACAGTTGCTTCAACGGCAGAAAAGGAAAGGTTTTTTGCATCGTATCGTGACTGGCGATAAAAAGTGGATACACTACGATAACCCTAAGCGTAGAAGATCGTGGGGTAAACCCGGCCATGCCTCAACATCGTCGGCAAAGCCGAATATCCATGGTTCGAAGCTTCTGCTCTGCATTTGTTGGGATCAGCTGGGTGTAGTTTATTATGAGCTGTTCAAACCGAACGAAACCATTACGGGAGATCGCTATCAACTATAATTGATGCGTTTAAGCCGAGCATTGAAGGAAAAACGGCCGCTATACGAGCAGAGACACGACAAAGTGATTTTGCAATCGGCCACATGTTGCATAACTGGTAAAAACCTACTTGTAAACGCTTAAATGGGAAGTCCTACCCCACCTGCCGTATTCCCCAGACATTGCCCCTTTCGATTATCACTTGTTCCGATCGATGGCACATGCCCTGGCTGACCAGCACTTCCATTCTTATGAAGATGCTAAAAAATGGGTCGACTTTTGTATAGCCTCAAAAGACGTGTCGTTTTTCCGACATGGAATTCAAATGCTGCCAGAAAGATGGGAAAAAGTAGTGGCTAGCGATAGACAATACTTTCAGTGACATGGTTTTTACGACTTTTTTTAAATAAAGCATTAATTTTCACGAAAAATCAGCGAGAACTTATTCAAGGTCCTAATATAAAAATAGCTTTACAGTTAGCTTTTAAACTTTCTGGCTTTTCGTTAACAATCTTTTAGATTATATTTTTATGGTCGTTTTCTTAATTTTATTAGTATACTTAATTTTATTAATAGACTCTGGAAAGTGTTAGCGCACGCTCATAACGAGAATAAATACATGGGATTAATGTGATTCGTGCTGTTATCAAATTTAAGTTTTGTTCTAATGGATCAATATTATAAATCAATGCTTTAATGCATCTACTCACTTTATAAAGCCGTATTAATGCAGCAATAACTAAAATTTCATTTAAATTCAATTAATAACAGGCGCAGCATTTTGCTCATATGAGAGCACTAACGTTTGTCAGCCGAACGAGGACAATGGAAAGTTAAGAGAGGTTATATCTCATAATCTGTACGAAGAAAAGGAAAAATGGAAAACAATTATTATGCAACAATTATTATGCAACAACATAAGAGCAACAATTAAAAAAAATTTTAGTGTGTGTGCTGTCCGAGATTATATAGAGCATCTGTTGAAAAATTGGACAAAAATAATTCGTGCGAATTTAAAAAAGTAAGTATTTTAAAGTAAATATCAAATGGTTATGTAAATTACAAATTACACTCACAATATAGTCTTAAAAATATTATGTAACTTTATTATTATAGTTAGGATAATTTTAGATACAAAATTCTTTTGACTAATTACATATTAATTTGTAGATCGCAGGGATAAAAGAAGAGAATGCACGGAAAAAGAGTAGCTGTCTCAAGAAATAGAAGATTTACAACAAGAATATAAGAATATATCTTTAGGAGAAAGTAATTATAACCTACAAAAATTAAGAGTGCAAGCAAGAGATAAAATACTGCAAAATGTTTATCCATTGGAAACAACAAGTGAATTAGATTTACAAAAACTTATATCTCCTACCTCTTTATGTGCAACAAATGCTTCATTAAATTCATTCTCACTACTTCCAGCGATATCACCGACACCAGTAAAATTACAGCAAGACTATATTTCTGCTGCTATAACGGATTCTCTATCACTAAGTCCAATCCCAGTAAGCGCAGACTGCACGCAGATTGGCAGCAAATTTGATCAAAAACCCACAGCAAAACCATAGTCATCTGTGTCTACATTAGGCTACGGTTTTGGCGACAGATCTTGCTGTCGGGCAATTGATGCTAAATTTGCAGCAAAAACCGCGCAAAGCTTGCAGCGCAGCAAGGCTTGCGCGGTTTCTGCCGCCAATTTGCCGTCAAATCGCTACAAGCTCTGCGCGGTTTTTGCTGCAAATCTGCAGCAATTATTCGACAACAAGCTCTGCCGCATATCTGGCGGCAATTTGGCAGCAAGATTTGATATAACAGATCCTGCATCAAATTTGTTATCTATTTGCTATCAAAAGTTGATAGCAAGCTCTGCTCGAAATCTGTTCGCGCAGGTTTGGCTATCTGGAGTGCTCTCATCACATTTCATGCTATTCATCAGGATCGGTATCATCATCAGAATCAATACCATTATGAGAGTCAACACTATTACAAGGAGCAATACCATCTTCAGAATAGGTACTATTACTAAAATCATCGCCAGCATTATCTTCAACATTATTATCAACTTCACAAGTGCGTCCTATAAGAAATAAAGTTCGTGAAGGAAACTTAGAAATTTCACATTACAATTTTTAGAAGAAAAACCTAGCAAATAAATAGAGCTTGAGAAACAGAAATTACAGCAAGTTAGAACAAGAAAAATTGCAATTTGAAAAAAAAAAGATTTCAATTTGCAATTAGAAAAGAAAGAACGGGAAATCAAGTTAGAATTGGAAGCAGGAGAAAGAAGAAACAACATTGCTGTAGCAGATCAGCAAAGACAATTGATGGAAATATTATTGCATCTCCTTAACAAACCAAACACAATTCTAATTATGTTTTAAACATTTCATATTTTCTATGTGGCCTAAAAATAGTTATATTTTTTATTGAAATATATATTCAATTGATATTAACCCCTATATGAATTTATTTGTTCATAGTCTGCTTTGTGGATAAAATGTAAAGTTCTGAATATATCTAGATATCTTGTAACATAATGTTTATTTTTTTTCTGACATATATATTTGCTTCTATATTCTTCTATTCGAGATAGAGTTTGATGAAAATAGATAAGTGAAGGAAATAATGTGAGTCAGTACAATATAACTAATTATTGTATTTTAATAAATATAATTTCTGCAATATATATATTTTATTACATAATACATTTATAAATGAACATCAAAGTAAATATTCTTCAAATGTAGGTGGATCAAATATTAAAATGTTGAGCAGTTTGACTACCACATAAGCATGTGTGACAATTCGCCAAAATTCTTGCTGTTTGATACATCGAAGCTACATCTTGAAGTAAAAGTTTCTCTTCAAATCAAGAAATATAAATTATATTATTATTTTGCCAAAACCATTCGATCGCTTGCCTTACAAAGTTCATTCTTAAATTAGATTTCTTGTTCTGGAGTCAATTCTTTACTTCAGTATGGTCTAAGCAATAGTTCGAGGATAAGATAAGCACAATCTCCATACAATACAAAATTGCACACCTTTCTAATTGCAGATATAAAAGCGAATTTCTGAATATGCCTGTAAAAAATATAATATTATTATTATATGTCATATACCAAATCAGTTATATTTATAGATACCTACATTATATCGTCTATCAGGATAAGGTCCATGAAAACTAACTATTATATCATCTAGACGTAGTACAGATTGATATTTCAGACAATGATGTCGTTTATGGCCAGAATAATATTCTTGTTGACTCACAGATGGTCTACATATCGCTTATACTGTTTTGTCAATATAGCCCTAGCAATTCTGCACAGGTGTCCTTTTTGCTGAAACCTTTTACAACATAATACATAAATTTTACTTATTATTGTAGCAAAAACATTTAGGATGTTTTGAATTACAATGTGTTAGGCCTCTTACTTGTGAATAGTATTGAAGTTTATTTCTATTAATCCATGATAAATTATTAAGATCCGCTAGTAAGTGTCCTTTCTGTTAATGAATTATTCTCATTAGAGTATTAGCAATTATTGACAGATAAGAAACAGACAGGCCAATTCGTTTTCTAAATCTGACATTTTTATTAGGATATGTTAAATATCTCAGATATATATAAACCTTCTATACCAACAATATATTCAAATAAATCTTTATATTTTTATTTAAACATTTTTGAGATTATTTTATAAATTATAGCTCAAGTTTAGTTAACTTACCTGAAATGATATATGGTTATTCTGTTTCTATTCGGTATGTTAAGAGTCTTGGTATAAGGTATGCAAGTCTTTCGATGTGTTTTTTTTTCAAATTTTGCTTTGAATTCCTCTGGAGCAAAATTATTTAAATCTAACCTTTTGTATTGCATATTTCTGATACGGACATTTTCACGTGGTATCAACAACTTTATAATAGCTTCTTCCACGAAATTGAAATCAAAAGTAACAACATCTAATAAATCCTCCATCTTTTATTCAAACACCGTATCACCATATGTTATCTTAGTGTTTGTTGTGTAAAAACTCTGGTTAGAGCACGGAAAGATGGAACACGATATTAAGTCATGATGATTTTAGCGTTTATCATATCTGAAAAACGTTATTGCAAAAACTTTTTAATAATGATACAGTTGGTCCATTCTTTCCAACTGCACTGCTGAACACTGATGCAATAGTTAGAGCAAGGAGCTGAGCACAATAAAAAGAATAAGGAACAGGGAACAGAGAATAAGGAATACTGAAAACAAAAAATAACACTATTCCTCTGTTCCTCTATTTTGTGTTAACGAATTAGGTTTCATGTTTTAATATTGAACTGTTCCCTATTCTCTGTTTCCTGTTCTCTATTCTCGATTTCCTATTCCTTATTCCTTTTATTGTGCTCAGCCCCTAAGAAAAAATATATTTGTCTTACTTTAACTTATTGCACCAGATCAGTCACGCAGCTAAAAAGAACGTACCAAGTACTATATCGATGCCAATAACACAAACCACATGTTTACGTTTAGCAAACCTGTCATTCCGTATTGACTTAACTTCAACTAACAGTGCATAAATCTGTAACAACATAGACAAATATATGCAAAATATATATGACTTTTATAATAAATATCCCATAGTCCTCTAATCTCCATTTTGCAAGGCGATTAGGGCTAACAAATTCAGCATTTATACATGTCACAAATAACATATGATATTGCTATACAATACTTTGTCTTCTAAATATAACATAGTATTGTCAAATTAAATAACAAAATAGTCTGTATTAGAATAAATACCACATGTATATTTTTTTTCTTTTTGTGGATCAGGTTTTTACAGTGTAAATAAGTGCTTTTATGTGCTGTGATCTTATAAGTATTACATACATCATAGCAAGCTCCTCTGTGACATATTACTGTCGCGACGCCAATATACAGTGTGAGTCATCTGAATCTATCACCTCCAATAACTCGTTTGTGTGGCCAGGAATCGAAAAAAGTTTCATATAAAAGTTGTAGGGTTTCGAGGGGGAACCAAAATGGCGTACCTTTCAACTTTTGATTTTGACCGAAAGTGGGTTACTTCAACCGGAAGTGGTTTTTTT
>NW_022639517.1:870612-870873 GCF_010583005.1 Odontomachus brunneus | reverse complement strand
AACCTTACAACTTTTATATGAAACTTTTTTCGATTCCTGGCCACACAAACGAGTTATTGGAGGTGATAGATTCAGATGACTCACCCTGTATATTATATCGCAGATATTCAGTAATATATCAAGTAGCGATTGTGCAATCGCTTAACCTTTTGCAGGGAAATATGTGCGTATCCTACGTTTTATATATAAACGTATATCGAACAGCGATATATATATATATATATATATATATATATATATATAAATATATAATATATAATA
>NW_022639517.1:870142-870424 GCF_010583005.1 Odontomachus brunneus | reverse complement strand
AATCAAAATTTCGTCATTTCGAGGGGGACGTACAATGACGTTAAAATTGGCCCCCCCACCCTTCCCCCTGGGCGGTGAGGGGAGGCAAGTTTGAAATCTTAAATGGGAACCCCTATTTTTTGTTGCATATTCGGAATCTTTAGCTAAAAACACATACAATTTGTCTGAAACATTTTTCTCGATTCATGATAGATGGCGCTGTAATCGACGAAATTCAATTTCTTCGATTTCTCTTACTGAGAACCCATGCTTACGATTCTGCAATAAATTAACAATAAAAAT
>NW_022639517.1:869595-870093 GCF_010583005.1 Odontomachus brunneus | reverse complement strand
GTGACTTTGGCACTAAATGGACAAAATTTTGGAGGGATACTTAGAGGAATTCCATCAGATGGAAAGTCCAAAATGTCTCGGTACTTTGGACCATTCAAGTTGCCTAAAGGGCAGATTACGCTAAAAGCAGTTTCTTGAGAAGTAATTAATGAGTAATAAAAAATAATGAGAAGTTTGTTTTAAGACTAATTTCGCGTATTAACAATGAAAACGTGGTATTTTTATTGTTAATTTATTGCAGAATCGTAAGCATGGGTTCTCAGTAAGAGAAATCGAAGAAATTGAATTTCGTCGATTACAGCGCCATCTATCATGAATCGAGAAAAATGTTTCAGACAAATTGTATGTGTTTTTAGCCAAAGATTCCGAATATGCAATAAAAAATAGGGGTTCCCATTTAAGATTTCAAACTTGCCCCCCCTCACCGCCCAGGGGGAGGGGTGGGGGGCTAATTTTAACATCATGTTACGTCCCCCTCGAAATGACGAAATTTTGATT
>NW_022639517.1:866472-869291 GCF_010583005.1 Odontomachus brunneus | reverse complement strand
ACGTCATTGTACGTCCCCCTCGAAATGACGAAATTTTGATTCTAAACATTTTTTCGTAGTGTGCTTATTTTTCGAGTTATTTGGCTGCCTAAGTTAAAATGGGTCACCCTGTATATATATACATATATATATATATAATATATAATAAAAAAAAAATATATATATAAATAATAGGGTGGTCCTTATTTAGTCTTTTTCAACATTTTTTTTTCGAATTTTTCCCGCGGCACCCTCCAAAAAGTTTCCATTTGACAAAAAAGAAATCCCTGCCAAACTTTTGATCGATCGGATAACAAGAACCCGTGCCCCCAGATCGTTAAACATTGGAGTATCTTTATATTAAGCTTTCTGCGTTATCAATATGGTTTTTAAAGCGTGTTTTTCACAAAAATCGTCATAGAGGACTTTTCTTTTTTCTTTCTACATCGTTTGAGATCTTATAATCTCATTTTAATAATTAGATAAATTGTTGATAACTAAAAAATAAAAATAAATAGTTATTGTATTTATTGTTTGAGCTACAACAAATCATGTATGAACTACAAAAGTTGCAATATTATGTTTGCAACGTTATTATGTTATTATGAGGATAATATAAATGTAAAACATGATACCTTTCATGTTTTTATTAATAAAGAAACTTTTTAAATTAAATATTACATAATAATTAATAATCTTGTGGCTAATCTTATGCTAGGAGGGGACCATAGATGTACAGTCTGTTTGATAAGAGCGTGTACGGCAAAACTTGATAAATAATTGAAATGATTTGGAATAAAATACACATATACTACTTGATTAGAACTATGATGATTTATTATTAATAACTTGTTCAGTCGCCTTAATAATTGCCTGGCATCTCCGAAACATACTTTCAACTAATTTTATAGCATATTCTTGAAGTAAAGATCTCCATGTCAATCGAATTTGTCGTATTAATTCCTTTACCGATCAAATTTTCCTTCCA
Source organism: Odontomachus brunneus (assembly GCF_010583005.1). Classification (NCBI taxonomy): domain Eukaryota; kingdom Metazoa; phylum Arthropoda; class Insecta; order Hymenoptera; family Formicidae; genus Odontomachus; species Odontomachus brunneus. Next base: position 868,324 of record NW_022639517.1, on the reverse strand, counting down.
TGAAGTTTAAACTTCATTAAGGACCAAAAGTTTTCGATAGGATTTACATCCGGCCATGACTGTGACGGCCAATCCAGTAATTCAACATTATTTTCTTATTTCCACGCGGTATAAAGACTTTGATGTTTAGGATCATTGTCCTCTTGTAGTATCCATTTTTCGTTTTTCCTTATAAACCATGTTTTTGAGCAGATAGTAATAAAGCCTTCTCATAAATTTTGACCATTTTGCTAGTGTTTAAGTGGTTTGTGAAGATATGCAAAGTGCCAAATCCTTGCGTAGAGCCACGTTTTTGTAAGTCATCGACATTTTTCATCTCTAAATAGCGATTCAGTTATTTACAAATGCTTTTGACTTTCTCATGTACTTAGCAGCCGCTTGGCGTGACATTTTTGGTCCTTTCGGATGTGTACAAAGAAATACGACTTCAAAACGCGATATATATTTGGCACTCATAGCGAAATATATATTTTTATCACGAAGATCGAATAACAACTAAAGCTTTATCAACAAAGCATCTTAGGCGAAAAGTGTCTCTACCGGTTCTTATTTGAATTTTCCGTCTACCCGTTTATATATAAAAGTTTTGCCGGACACGCTCTTATCAAACAAACTGTATAATATCTAGGCTGCGGATTCGCAACGTTTTCTATTGTCCGAACGCGTCAAACAATATAAAGAAATAGCATTCTTTCGGTAAAAAGTCTGTTTCTTTCTAACGAAGCCTGCTTTATTCCCGCCACAAGACCACAATAAGTGGTGGGAATAAAACAGCCTTTATTTAAAAAAAAGACAGACTTTTTACCAAAAAAATGCTATTTCTTTATATTGTTTGACGCATACAGACAATGGGAAAACCCGCGGCCTAAGTATTATACATCTATGGTCCCCTCCCAGCATAAGATTACAAGTCACGAGGTTATTAATTATTATGTAATATTTAATTAAAAAAATTTCTTTATTAATTTTTGTTTTACACTTATTGTTCTCCAAACATACTATTGCAACTTTTATAGTCTTTTTATAGCCCATACATGATTTGTTGTAGTTTAAACAATAAATACAATAACTATTTATTTTTTAGTCATCAACAATTTATCTAATTGTAAATGAGACTAAAAAGATCTCAAATGATGTAGAAAGAAAAAAGAGAAGTCCTCTAGGGCGATTTTTGTGAAAAACACGCTTTAGAAACCATATTGATAACGTAGACAGCTTAATACAAGAATATTCCAATGTTTAACGACTCGGGGGCACGAGTTTTCGTTATCCGATCGAGCAAAAGTTTGGCAGGGATTTCTTTTTTGTCAAATGGGAACTTTTTGGAGGGTGCCGTAGAAAAAATTTGAAAGTCGAAAAATGAGGATCACCCTAATATATATATATTAGGTGGTAAACTTAGTTCTTGCGGTTTTTTTGTTTAAAAAACTCATTTATTTCGACATCAAAAGCAAAAAATACATTAATCGAAGTAATTTCTCTCGCTAGCTATACATTTTTCCCATCTTTCGGGCAACGCGTAGATTCCGCGACGATAGAACGATTGGTCTTTTGATGCAATCCATTCGTCGATCCATTTTCGCACATCCTCGTAATTTCTGAAGTGTGTATCCACCAAGCTGTGCTGCATCGACCGGAACAAGTAATAGTCCGAAGGAGCTAAGTCTGGTGAATACGCTGGGTGCGGGAGAACTTCCCACTCGAGCTGCATCAGTGTTTCTTTGACGGCTTTGGCAACGTGTGGTCGAGCGTTGTCGTGCAAAAGCATGACTTTACGTCGATTGCTGGCTACTGCTGGCCTTTTTTCCAACAATGCTTCATTCAGACGGTTTAATTGTGATTGATATCGATC
>NW_022639517.1:862366-866293 GCF_010583005.1 Odontomachus brunneus | reverse complement strand
AAAAGAAAAAATAGCACTGCTCGCTTAAATGAATCTCTTCGCACTGAATTTTATTGACAAATGTCTAACCTCTAAAATGCAGCCAGTTTCAGATGTCAAAATAAATTACACCTACAACTAACGTCATCTAACTGTGAGCCGCAGGAACTAAGTTTACCACCTAATATATAATATATAAAGCGTAAATATATACATATAGCGTCCTTCTACCTCTTTATTATTATGTAAAACTAGAAAGTATAATTTAAATTAATGTAAATATATTATAAATGAACGTAAGTATACGCGCACAATTTTTTATTCATTATGATATATAAATATATAATCAAAAGTGTAAAATGTTGGAATTGACTGTATATGAAGAATATATCAATCTATGGATATATTTTATCCTTCTCTAATTGATACTTATTATCCAAATAGATTTAAAGAATTGGAATTTACTAATTTGTATGATTATGCAAAATAGTATGATATTACAAAAACTAAACTATAATCTATAAAGAGTAGAGTATTACATTATTGGCAAATCTTTATATTTAAAAAAGAGTAAACGTGCATATCTTATTAATCATTACAAATACAATGTCCATATTCAACCAGAACGTTACTATTACAACCAGATTGTTACTATTATTTAAGTCTTGGAGAAGTATTGAACAATTAACGAATGGGTGTGATAGTTATGCAGAAGCATTTTCCTTAGTACAATTTTAACATAAAAAAAGATGGTCTTCAATATCATAAAAAAATAACCGTTATTCAACAAGATATGGATAATGTTGAAGAAATAATTGAAAAAAGAATATTAGAAGATATAAAAAATGAAGATGAAGGTAATAATCGTGCTTTAGAATGTGTTTCTGTTGAAGTAGAAGGAGCTATGAAAGATTTCAAAGATGTAGGTAATAAATTTGAAACTGATGTCGATGAAATGGTAGCACAATTAAATGTTGATCAAAAACGAATTTTCAACAGAGTTACTTCTATAATATCTGATGATGAAATTCTTAGACTTTATGTAAGCGGTGAGGGTAGTACTGGAAAGAGTTTTTTGATAAAAACTATTAGATGTTGGATTAAAAGATACATTGAAAAGGACGTAACAGTAACTGTGCCAACTGATATTGCGGCTTTTAATATCGATATAGACTTATTATTCATAGATTATTCTATTATTCCATTATTACCAGTAGAACATGGTCATACTGCAAAGTACAAATAACTTTCTCATATAGTTCTTAAAACTATACGAGAGGAACCAAAAAAATTTGTTTTAATAATTATTGATGAAGTTCCATTGATTTCAAATATCATTTTGATGTACATGCATCTCAGACTTACAGAGGTACTGGGGATTGTGATAACGGATGGTTTGGTAAGAAACATATTTCTTTTTGGAAATTTATTGCAACTTCCACCTGTACATGAGGAACCTTCATTGAATTGTCAAGAGTAAAAATTGAAAAATATATTGGAGCATTGGGATCTATAAATTTATGGCATTTATTCAGTTATGATGAGTTAAAAATTAATGTTTGACAGCAAAATGATGATTCTTATCGAAATATGTTATCGAAAATTCGAATAGAAACGATAACAGATGCGGATATAGTAATTTTAGAAACGAAAAAAATAAAATTTACAGAACCTACATATGACAGTCGATTAAAGCAATTATATGCTTATTTGCAAAAGATGCAGTTTGTTTAATTCCAACTTGTACATTATATGATACATTAAACAGTGCAATGTTAAGCCGTATTCTTTCAAAAAGGTTTCAAAAATACTAAATAAAGATGAAGAAGATAGTTCTCAAACAGCTGGATTAGCGAGAATCATAATTGTAAAAATAGGAACACTAATAATGATTAGAAGAAATATTGATGTTATTTTAGGTCTTGTAAATGGTACAATTAGTACAATTGCAACAATAATACGAGTCGCTAATGACAATCAAATAGAGAAAATAAAAATAATATTACCATCGGGGACTGAGCATATATGATAGAACGCTTAAGTGTTAAATTTGAAGTAATGGATAAAACATTTGTTATAAGGAAACAATTTCCAATATGTCTAAGCTATGGTATGACTATTCATAAAAGTCAAGGATTGAGTTTAAATCATGCTGTTGTAGAAATAGGAAATTCTGTGTTTAGTTGTGGACAAGTATATGTTGCTCTTTCACGAATAATTATGCTAGATGGGCTACATTTAATAAATTTTGATCCTTCGTCTGTAAAAGCAAATGATTTAGCTACTACAGAATAGATTACGAAGACAATATAGGCCAGATCTTACCAATATTAATATATCTAAACAACGTCTTCGAAAAATATGTGATTTAGTTTGGGCCGCACTAAAATATATTTTAGAATGTCAAAATAATAATGAAAAAGATATTAGTTGTACTTCATGGTGTTTAAGAGGATTTCTAAATAATGATAATGTATCATGTTATGTTAATACTTCGAAAAGTAGGAAAAAGGCAATCCGAGTTCAAGCACAGGACTAATAGTGCTATATACCATATGGGTAAAAAACCTTCCTTGTGTTAGGAAATCGTGTTTTAACATTTATTGAATAATCAATATAAAACAATCATACGTTTCGGCTCAACCATGAACCGAAACTCTTCAGTGATAATAAAACTCAAGGTTTACGACACGAACGCATTACAATTAGTAAAAGACCAGCGCAAATTGACATGAATGTTAGTTGTAATATTAAAGCCGACAAGATCGTTACCGAAATATTAAGAAGTAACCGTCATAACTATAAAAAACATATAAAATAAAATAAAGTAAGCAAAATTGAAATATAATAAATAATTACAACTGAACAATATAAAATACCTTTGTTGAGTTCAGCTAAAAGTAAACTGATCCTGTCAACGATAACATCGCCACGTCTTTAAAATACAAATAATTACAGATTTATATGCCTAGCATTAACATTGCGGAAACGACTTGTGGAAGAGAAAGAAACCAAAACAAAGTTTATTTTTATAACAAGCCGCAGTAGCTGGTGCCCAAATATTCGGTATCCTTTTGTGAGTTAAGACCTTGCTTCTGTAATTTGATGAAAATCATTTCCGAGATCAGGCGTTTTAAGTAAAAGCGTTCCTCATGTAAAACTTTGACATGATCCCAATCAAAATCATGGTTCTTCCTCAAACGATGTTCCTGTATGGCCGTTAACTCCACCGTAGAACTCTTAGGAATTCTCCTATGCTCGCCAATACGTGTGGAGAGTCTTCTACTAGTTTGACCAACGTAAGAAGCATCACAGCCACTGCATTGAAACCTATATACAACGTTATTATGGAAACCAAGAGGCAACCTGTCTTTATGCACACGAATTAATCCTGGTAATTTATTAGTGCACGAATAAGCAATGTCTGTCAAATTATTTTTAAAAAGCTTTGTCAGTCTTTTTGAAATTGAACCACAAAATGGTAAGGTAACACATGGTAACATATGTGAACCACAAATGGTAACATATTTTTTATCACACCCAGAACCTGTCAATTTTGTTTCTACTGTCTCTGTAACTCGTCCACCATTCACAATAAGGAACCTCAGTCTGCGTTTAATAACTTTAAAAATTAAGTCAAAAGGATAATTATTATTAATTAACGTCAAAACAATAAAATCCAAATTTTTCTTATGGAAAGAAGGATGACTGAGATAAAACATCCTATCAACCAAGCCAATAATTATGCCAATCTTGTGTTGAATAGGGTGGAAAGACAAATAATTAAGGTATCGACCAGAAAACGTTGGTTTATGATACCAGTCAAAAATAATTGTGTTATTACGTATTAACAGTGTAGTGTCTAAGAAATTAATACAGTCATCTCCTGTCTCCATTGTGAACTGAAGACGAGGATGGAACGAATTAAAAATGTGCAAAATGTTATCC
>NW_022639517.1:861774-862356 GCF_010583005.1 Odontomachus brunneus | reverse complement strand
CGCATCATCCATCTCTTTTTAATGACGTCAGAAGCGAGAAAACGCATGCTAAAAATTCCTGCAAAATACGTCGAGATAAACAGATATATCCACAAAACGACATTTGCGATCGATTAAGTACACCTCTAAAATACTCCGTACACTTTCCTTTTGTTCTAACAATCAACAGATAATTATAAAATAAATGTGACGTGCAATCGTCTTTTCTAACCTAATTTCCTCATTATCTTGTCATATTAATTTTCCGATTATCTATTGATTTTTAGAACAAAAGGAAAGTGTACGGAGTATTTTAGAGATGTACTTAATCGATCGCAAATGTCGTTTTGTGGATATATCTGTTTATCTCGACGTATTTTGCAGGAATTTTTAGCATGCATTTTCTCGCTTCTGACGTCATTAAAAAGAGATGGATGATGCGACTCCCCAGGAGCCTTAATAGCTCTTTCTTCCAAATCTTGAAGAACTAGGTTAGCAATAATAGGGGGTCTTGTCGGCTTTAATATTACGATTAACATTCATGTCAATTTGCGCTGGTCTTTTACTAATTGTAATGCGTTCGTGTCGTAAACCTTGAGTTTT
>NW_022639517.1:855534-861764 GCF_010583005.1 Odontomachus brunneus | reverse complement strand
AAAATATATTTTAGAATGTCAAAATAATAATGAAAAAGATATTAGTTGTACTTCATGGTGTTTAAGAGGATTTCTAAATAATGATAATGTATCATGTTATGTTAATACTTCGAAAAGTAGGAAAAAGGCAATCCGAGTTCAAGCACAGGACTAATAGTGCTATATACCATATGGGTAAAAAACCTTCCTTGTGTTAGGAAATCGTGTTTTAACATTTATTGAATAATCAATATAAAACAATCATACGTTTCGGCTCAACCATGAACCGAAACTCTTCAGTGATAATAAAACTCAAGGTTTACGACACGAACGCATTACAATTAGTAAAAGACCAGCGCAAATTGACATGAATGTTAGTTGTAATATTAAAGCCGACAAGATCGTTACCGAAATATTAAGAAGTAACCGTCATAACTATAAAAAACATATAAAATAAAATAAAGTAAGCAAAATTGAAATATAATAAATAATTACAACTGAACAATATAAAATACCTTTGTTGAGTTCAGCTAAAAGTAAACTGATCCTGTCAACGATAACATCGCCACGTCTTTAAAATACAAATAATTACAGATTTATATGCCTAGCATTAACATTGCGGAAACGACTTGTGGAAGAGAAAGAAACCAAAACAAAGTTTATTTTTATAACAAGCCGCAGTAGCTGGTGCCCAAATATTCGGTATCCTTTTGTGAGTTAAGACCTTGCTTCTGTAATTTGATGAAAATCATTTCCGAGATCAGGCGTTTTAAGTAAAAGCGTTCCTCATGTAAAACTTTGACATGATCCCAATCAAAATCATGGTTCTTCCTCAAACGATGTTCCTGTATGGCCGTTAACTCCACCGTAGAACTCTTAGGAATTCTCCTATGCTCGCCAATACGTGTGGAGAGTCTTCTACTAGTTTGACCAACGTAAGAAGCATCACAGCCACTGCATTGAAACCTATATACAACGTTATTATGGAAACCAAGAGGCAACCTGTCTTTATGCACACGAATTAATCCTGGTAATTTATTAGTGCACGAATAAGCAATGTCTGTCAAATTATTTTTAAAAAGCTTTGTCAGTCTTTTTGAAATTGAACCACAAAATGGTAAGGTAACACATGGTAACATATGTGAACCACAAATGGTAACATATTTTTTATCACACCCAGAACCTGTCAATTTTGTTTCTACTGTCTCTGTAACTCGTCCACCATTCACAATAAGGAACCTCAGTCTGCGTTTAATAACTTTAAAAATTAAGTCAAAAGGATAATTATTATTAATTAACGTCAAAACAATAAAATCCAAATTTTTCTTATGGAAAGAAGGATGACTGAGATAAAACATCCTATCAACCAAGCCAATAATTATGCCAATCTTGTGTTGAATAGGGTGGAAAGACAAATAATTAAGGTATCGACCAGAAAACGTTGGTTTATGATACCAGTCAAAAATAATTGTGTTATTACGTATTAACAGTGTAGTGTCTAAGAAATTAATACAGTCATCTCCTGTCTCCATTGTGAACTGAAGACGAGGATGGAACGAATTAAAAATGTGCAAAATGTTATCCAAAAACTCCTTAGGAGCCGCTAAAAGAATATCGTCAACATATCTAAAATAAAAAGGCAATGTCACAGGAATCATGTTAAGGCTCCTGGGGAGTCGCATCATCTATCTCTTTTTAATGACGTCAGAAGCGAGAAAACGCATGCTAAAAATTCCTGCAAAATACGTCGAGATAAACAGATATATCCACAAAACGACATTTGCGATCGATTAAGTACATCTCTAAAATACTCCGTACACTTTCCTTTTGTTCTAACAATCAACAGATAATTATAAAATAAATGTGACGTGCAATCGTCTTTTCTAACCTAATTTCCTCATTATCTTGTCATATTAATTTTCCGATTATCTATTGATTTTTAGAACAAAAGGAAAGTGTACGGAGTATTTTAGAGATGTACTTAATCGATCGCAAATGTCGTTTTGTGGATATATCTGTTTATCTCGACGTATTTTGCAGGAATTTTTAGCATGCATTTTCTCGCTTCTGACGTCATTAAAAAGAGATGGATGATGCGACTCCCCAGGAGCCTTAATAGCTCTTTCTTCCAAATCTTGAAGAACTAGGTTAGCAATAATAGGGGGTCTTGTCGGCTTTAATATTACGATTAACATTCATGTCAATTTGCGCTGGTCTTTTACTAATTGTAATGCGTTCGTGTCGTAAACCTTGAGTTTTATTATCACTGAAGAGGGTTCATGGTTGAACCGAAACGTATGATTGTTTTATATTGATTATTCATGTTCAATAAATATTACAAGATTTCCTAACACAAGGTTTTTTACCCATATGGTATATAGCACTATTAGTCCTGTACTTGAACTCGGATTGCCTTTTTCCTACTTTTTGATTTATATCTTCGTTTGCGAGTTCTTATTTCTTTCTCTAAATAGTTAATACTTTGATTCAATGTATATTTCATAGTCCTATTCTCAGGAAAATATTATTCTACCTTGAAAAAACTAATGTTATGAGAAAATTAATTAATTGTTATGCCTCAAATAATAAAACTTTGGATACAACTTCAGTACTAGAATAGCAGGTGCTCAATATATTACAAAAGTTCAACAAGATGATAGTAAATTTATCACAAATCTTATTAATAACATAGATGATATAAAAAGTATTACTAAAAATCAACTAAATATAACTTCGCAGTGTAAAATATGCAGTTTTACAAATATGAAAATTCAGACAAATTATGTTTTATTGTTTCAAGTGCCTGAAAATTTGAAAAAGTCATATACTCTTCAAGAATTAATAGAATGTAACTTTTCACATTGGAATGTGATTGAAAAATTATGTACCAATTGTGGTGCAAATTCTATACTTGAAAAAACTGACATAATTATAACAAAAAATATTTTCATTATTCAATTGCTATTATTTAAAAAAGTTAAGACGAAAATTATTAAAATTACAAACATCAATATTAAAAATATACCTACTGCAAAAAAATATATAGGAGAAAATAAATATAAAATTATCAGTGCAATTTTTCATCATGGTGCAAATATAGTTGATGGACATTATACAAATATGGTGCGTGATAAGAAAGCAGGATGGATATTAATAAATAATTTGGAAATACAAAAATCTACTTGGACACGAAATGCTAAAAATACATATATGTTCTTTGCTGAGAAAATGTAATAAAATTTTTACTTAATTTATGCAAAAAGGTGTGAAATCTGCGTAACAAAAAGACTTTACAAAAGTAAAAAAATACGGCAAGTACATAAAGGGTACAATATGGGTAGAATTATATCTAATAAAAAGTTTCTTACAAAAACCTAACAAAAACTTCTATATTGTACCTAACAAAAAGTATCTAAAAATTTCTATATTGTACATAACAAAAAGTTTCTTAACCTTCTTAAGTTTCAAAAACCTAAAAAAAGCTTTATAAAAATCTCTATAAAATATATACTCATAACAATAATATAAAAGAATCTAAGAAAAAATTTATGTAAAAAACCAAAAATAAAAAACAAAAATTGTATATACGTGAATTAAAAAAAACAGTAGTTTTTAAAACCTAACAAAAAGCTTCTTATAAAAACCTAACAAAAACTCTATCTCTATAAAATACTCATAAAAACAATATAAAAACTTTGTTCAAAAATAGACATGATATCAATATCATACAATCAACCAAGTACATAATTATATATTATAAATATTTTGTGAAAGTGATACAATATTTATAGCCGCTACTATATTTGGGATACAATATGTTCCTATAAAGAGTATCTATCAAAAATATTTTTTATATTGTATATAAATTTTAAGTTTCATAAAATAAATGTTAAATAATAGACGTCTAAAATTTTACTATTATAAGAAATATATGCCAATTTAATTGACCTGAAAATTAATCATTTTTGTTGTTCTGTCCTATTGATTAAGAGTTTACATAAATTCTAAATCTCATATAACCAGCTTTTGATTAAGACCAACTAAAGTACAAAAACTTGACGTGCCCGTTTTTGTACAGTTAAATTGATATTATTGTTATTTCTTGAGAGATTGAGATAATATTGTTATACTTTGAATTTATATGTGATTATTATTATTTATATGTGATATTTCATATTTTATTTTTAATATTTTTATTACTAGTTTATTAATATAAAAATTAATTTATATTATTTTTATATAACATTTGTATAATTGTATAATTGCATAACATAACTTATATAATTGTATAATTTTTGTATTATAACTTATGTTATTCTGTTATAATTCTATATATTCTACATATTCTATATATTCTATTGTATCCCAAATATAGTAGCGGCTATAAGTATTGCATCACTTTCACAAAATATTTATAATATACAATTATGTACTTGGTTGATTGTATGATATTGATATCATGTCTATTTTTGAACAAAGTTTTTATGTTGTTTTTGTGAATATTTTATAGAGATAGAGTTTTTGTTAGGTTTTTGTAAGAAGCTTTTTGTTAGGTTTTCAAAACTACTGTTTTTTTAAATTCACATATATATAATTTTTGTTTTTTATTTTTGGTTTTTTACATAAATTTTTTTGTTAGATTTTTTTATATTGTTATTATGAGTATATATTTTATAGAGATTTCTATAAAGTTTTTATTAGGTTTTTGTAAGAAACTTTTTGTTAGGTACAATATAGAGATTTCTATAAAGTTTTTGTTAGGTTTTTGTAAGAAACTTTTTGTTAAGTATAGTTTACCTTACACTAAATGCGTGTACTAATAAATATTATTGAGAGCAAGCAGGTTTTGTCTCAAACACTTTCAATAACGTCAATTATTTCATAAAAATGACATTGAGCTTTTATGTGTCAGAGATATGTACCAATGATCAATTCACATCAGTGTCTCTGGCATTCTATAACGTTGAAAGCAAGCAAATTTTATCTCAAGTGCTGTCTTCGCTTTCAATAATTATTGATAACAAGCATACATTATACAAAATGCCTTTGGCATTTGGATCATTGGTTTTATATTATTGAAAATAAACAGATTTTATATCTTAATTATTGCTTTTGCTTTTAATAATTATAGATAACTAGTACATATACACTTTTAAGATACTTTTGGCTTACTTATTAAATAATAACCAGTCCCCGTGAAACGTATTAAAATCACAACTAATTAAATAATTAATCATATTTGGGGCTTCTCGTTTTAAAGTATCGTATTCTTCGGTTTTTTAACTTCGCCCGATGAAGGGTGATACTCGCTTATGGTGTGATCTGTCGCTGTTATCATTACTGTAGTGTTCGAATTATGGCATATATTTTTATTTTCTAATTTTATAGATGAATTAACTGAATCTACTATACTTTATATACGTTTAATACTACGTTTAATACTTGCGGTAGTCGAAGTAGACGCAGTGCAATCACTAAAAAACTGATATGAAACTCTTTTATTCCTAAAGTGCGAAGATTTGACATTTAAATACTTTTATTCACCATAAACTTAGAACTTGCTAATTTCTTTCAATGGATTTGATCTGTTATACATGGTAAGAATTAATTTTCTCTATACATAACAATATCCTTCCTTTGCGCTACTTCGCTTGCTGTAGAACTTGTTGCTATTATTGCAGGTTCTTCTGTCGTTGGTAGTAGTACTTCTTCTTTTTTTTTTAAAGTAACTATCAATATTTTGCTTGTCATTTTCCTTGTCAACTAATATAATATTACTTAAAAACCTCATTGTTTTCAATTTTTTGTACACTCTTTTAGGAGAGCTATTTGTAATTTTTTATGGTCTATCTGGCAGTCACAAAATTATGACACTACATCTTCCTTTAATTTCAGAGGTCCTTCATACAATCCAAATCTAATATAATTTTCTGGATTTTCTATCTACAAAATATACATAAATGAACATTACAAATATTTATTTTTATGAAGGTATTTAACCATCAACCTACTAGTTCTTGAACATTTCAAATATATTAGTTTAGAGGTTAGGTATTATATAGGGTCCACCACTTAAATCCGGACATGAAAATGTTTTGTCTAGGTATAGCTTCCGGAATAGAGCCGTGTCTTGAATCAGCGATATGCCGACGTTTCGCAAACGTTGCAGTTTGCATCATCAGGGCTGAGAACTCTGATACTGAGCTCCCTTGGGTAAAGGTAGTCCTTATATGCCCCCCTCCCCCCCCCCC
>NW_022639517.1:854447-854656 GCF_010583005.1 Odontomachus brunneus | reverse complement strand
CTTCCTGGATGTGCTAGTCCAAAAGAACCAAGATGGCACCTTAGGTCACCAGGTGACCGAAAACCAACACACACGGACCGATATCTACATACAACCTTTCATCATCATCCCTCGCAAAAGAATTCTGTGATAAGTTCATTGGTTTACAGAGAGCTCACAATTTCGGAACCATCTTCTCTGAATGGAGAACTAGAACACCTCAGTACAGC
>NW_022639517.1:840722-854063 GCF_010583005.1 Odontomachus brunneus | reverse complement strand
GGGGGGGAGGGGGGCATATAAGGACTACCTTTACCCAAGGGAGCTCAGTATCAGAGTTCTCAGCCCTGATGATGCAAACTGCAACGTTTGCGAAACGTCGGCATATCGCTGATTCAAGACACGGCTCCATTCCGGAAGCTATACCTAGACATTGTATCAATGGCCGTGAAAGCCTCAAATCTAGTATGAAAATGTTTTCTCGAAAATGTCGCTTATTACAGAAAATATGTAAAAGTACAAAGAGATTATTTTATAGTTAAGTTAAGAGATCTTTTCTGAGTTTTTTACTCAATGTAGCTGCCCTGCGCTTCGATCACTGCCTCAATCTTGTTCCGAAAGCGCGAGCACGCCGTCTACAACTGTGCCTGGTCCATTTTCGTGAATATCGCTTCAATAGCGGCCTGCAGGGAGGCTACGTTGGGGTGTTTGGCTTTGTTAGTAACTCTCTCGACTATGCCCCATACGTAGTAGTCGAGAGGGTTCGGGTCGGGACTATTCGGAGGCCAGAAATCCTTCGACCAGAATCTCGACATTGTGTCCGAGAGCTAGTTCTGCACTAAGTGACTTGTATGAGCAGGTACGCCGTCTTGTTGGAAGATATACGACCTTCCTGCAGTCACGTCTTCCATCCAAGTTTCACTGTAGTTCTCAGGATCTCCACATAAACCTCCTTCGTGACTATTTACCCCTTCTTGAAGAAATGCGGTGGCATGACATCGCCCTCACTCGAGACGATGCTTAGGACGTGGACACTAGTCGGAAACTTGGTTCTGGCCACCACGGGGATGTCCTCGAAGTCGTGGCCAATGGCCATTCCTCCGGTTCACCTTGGTATCCGCGGTGAAGATCTTCTCGTCAGAGAAAAACCTGATGCGGCCAGCAGCTGTGTGCTTCAGTGAACACACGAGCAAGTTGCAGCGGGCAAATTTCTTGGCCTTGGCGGCCTCGGAGAGCATCTGTTGGACGTAGGACTTGTATCTAAAGTCCTCTTGAACGATCCGACGAACGGTGGTGTCGCTCACTTCCAAGGCGGCCGCTAATTTTGCGAGTGAAATCCCTTTCGAAATGAGCTTGTGCTTTTCGAACGAGTTCCGGAGTTCGTGTCGCCTTCTTCCTTACGTGTATATTCCTCACCGGAGTACAGGAGCCCACCTCGGACTCCTCCGAGGCCGCGTATCTCTGGACAATGTCATACACCGTCGACCTGGTGTATTCGAAGAACTTGATTATTTCACTTGGCGTCCTTCCGGCGCGGACATTTTCAATAACCGTCGCTCTTCGGTTATATTCCGATATCGATCTGAACGACTCGGCCATTTCGAGGTTATTAACGTCTTACCCACGTCTCTGGCCTACCTTTACGTCACCTGGCACCTACTACTGCATTCTAATATAACGGAAATATCAAATTCAAATTTGTCCGGATTTAAGTGGCGGATCTTGTATATATCAATACTTTATAAAATAAAATCTTATACCGTATACTTACGTTTAAATAATCTTGACAGCAATATAAGTTTGATTTTATTAGCTGATATGTATGTCGTGCAAGTTGAAACCATTGTTTTCGTCTTTTTTCTTAGAAGACATGCATGAAAATTTTGTAGTATTTTTGTTATTTTATACACATGTTCAGCACGATTTGCATGGTTTTTTAAACATTTCCGATGATTTAAGGAAGAAGCTCCAAGATGAATTTTTAACTACTTTGTACAAGCTATAACTTGCAATAACAAAAGGTGAAAAAATATTCTTTTTATAAAGAAATCAAGGTAATCATAAATTGTTTAAATGCTACTACACTTTTTTATGTAATATTGTAAAAGACTTTAAGATGAATTCAATCTGTTATCACAAATGTCACTTTTATTAACAATAATAATATAACAATAGAAAAACTCTAACTTCTAGAAGCAAATGTTCATATTGCTTACCTCTTTTTATAACATAAAATCCTGTTTGTTTTAACAAATTCCTGTACAATAAATATACATGGACCAATCCGATGGCTACCTCGTTTTTCCAGATTTATCTCCGATGGATTTTTTCTTATAAGGATATCAGAAAGCTCTTGTATAGCAAATTAATAATACGCCAATTAATAATATTCAAGATTCCCCAGAAAAGATAATTACAGCTTGTGCAAATTTAGATTTAAATAATATAATAGCTGTTACACACAGTAATTTATTAAAAGGAGCAGAATTTTGTGTTGTACAAGGAAGCAAGCAATTTGAACATTTGCTTTCATAAGTTGGACTTTCCCTTTGTTTTAATAATGTTGTTAATAAAAGTGACATTTGTAATAGTGCGTTGAATTCATTTTAAAGTTTTCTACAATATTATGTAAAAAACAGTGCATGGTGTCACTTGAAAAATTCAAGGTGATCTTGATTTCTTTATAAAAAAAAAATATTTTTTTATTTTTTGTTACTGCAAAGTCTCATAGAAGATCCAGAAAATTATACCAGATTGTATGAAGGACCTTTGAAATTAAAGGAAAATATAATGCCATAATTTTGTGACTGCCAAATAGACCATAAAAAAGCTGCAAGTTGTAACCTGCACTAAGCAATTGAAAATTTACCTTGGAACCTCTTCCTTAAACTATCGAAAGTGTCTAAAAAATCGTGCGGACCGTGCCGAACACTTTATGTGTATATATAAGGTGCCCCATTTTAAAAGTTGCATTGAAATATCTCTTCAGAAAAGAATTAAAAAAAAAAAAATTGTTTCAGACAAAAATTCTAAAGTTCGAAGGGGGACATTTGAAAGTGGCCTCGACTTTGATCTTGGCGACTATTGTCAAGGATATTTTAAGATTACGTTGATTTTTTTAAATGAAACCTCCTTTTTTTATATTCTTCTAGCTTATCATGAGAGCTTTCCAAACGCTATAATAACGTATTTTTTCATTAAGTACTTTTAAGTAATAGAACTTGAATAACAAGTAATAAAATATAGAAGGAGGAAGGCGTACTAGGTGGCGGCGGGACGTCGTGCGTTCGAGATCTGCGTATCTTTTTCGTTCCAGAGCGAGAAAAATATCGAGAGCGGTTTTGCTAGGCCGGAACTCGAACCCGGGTCTTTCGCTTGCCGGGCGACTGCTCTAAACCACTGAGCTACCTGACGCTCCACGCTCACGACACTCTCTTCTCGCTAGATAACGCTCATATATATAACAAACGGCTCAGAGAAATGCTATTTGGAAACGACATCTCTCGGAAGCGCGATTCCGAGCGCACGGCGACTACAGAAAAAAACAATGTTATTGTACCAAATGGTACAGCTGTCAGTCTCTCAAAGTCAAAGGTTACTATCCTTTAAGACCTGCTGTCGATGTATGCCCGTCTCCACCGTTGCCCCTCCTCATCCGGTGCAAATAATATAAATAAGCCCCGGGGTCGATACCAATTTTTTGGCAGCCTCCGGGTGCTTGGGTGCAATGTGCCATGGGGGATCCACCATAAAAGGAGGAGGGCGTACTAGGTGGCGGCGGGACACCGTGCGTTCGAGATCTGTGTATCTTTTTCATTCCAGAGAGAGAAAAAACAAGTAATAAAACTTGAAAGTTACAGTACCGACGGCATTTTTAGCATACTCAAAGTATACCTAAAATATACCACGCGGAGATTACTCGGTCGAATTTACACCTCTTTCGTGTATGTGTGTGTGTATGGGTGTGTGCGTGTGTGAGTGTGTGCGTGTGTGAGTGTCTATGTGCGTGCGTGTGGGTGAGTGGGTGTGATAAGACGTTTTCAATCCTGATCTATCCCTTAACTTATCATCGTAAAAATCACCCATGTTTGGAAAGTTCTCGAGATGGGATACAAGAATATGCAAAAAAAATTGGAATTTTCATTTAAAAAAATCAACGTGATCTTGAAATAACTTCGACAATAGCCGTCAAGATTACAAATAGATGGGCCTCTCCAAACCCTACAATTTTTGTCTAGAACATTTTTCTCAAAAACAAATTTTTATAGAGATATTTCAATGGGTTATTTTTAAAATGGGATACTCTGTATACATATATACAGTAAGTTTTTTAACTTAAGACTGCAAAATATCTGGAAAAATAAGCATTGTACGAAAAAATGTTCCAAATAAACCCTCATTATTTTCGAGGGGGTAATACTATCCCGCAAATGTTAGCCGTCTCCTGCCCTCGCTCGGGGTGGGGTGGGGAGTAACTTTGAAATCTTAAATAAGAATCCCTACTTTTTATTGCAGATTCGAATTGTATGTCTGAAAGCACGTCAATTTTGTCTGAAACATTTTTTTCGATTCTTGATAGATGACGCTGCCGGCGAAAATTAGTTAATTATTTTTGTTATTGTATCAATAAATTATCGAAATTGGAAGTCATCAGTTTGAGCCCTAATTGAATTGAATGGTGAGAAGCAAGGGGATACAAGCACCCCAAAGGGATTATAATTTCTGTCACGTCCACGTCGTTAATTCTGGATAAGAACAGATAAAAAATTATCGTAGATATCTACAAAAAATTATCGTAGATATCTATAATTCGAAAAACATTTCAGACAAAAGTTACTTTTTTCAACGTAACATCATTATGCAATAAAACATGAGGAAACAAAATCTAATATTCATGGACACTGCGAAAGCCTCAAATATCAAATGGGGATTCCTTTTGCACAAAACAAAAATTAACCAATTTTTACCGAATGTAACACTATCTATCAGAGATCGAAAAAAATGTTTCAGACAAAATTTACGTGTTTTTAAACGTAGAATCCGAATCTACAATGAAAAATAGGGATTTCCATTTAAGATTTCAAAGTTACCTCCCATCCCACCTCCAGGGGGACGGGATGCGGCTAACTTTTGCGGGGTAGTATTGCGCCATTGAAAATATTGAGGGTTTGAAATATTTTTTGGTAAATCTTTAGAATAACGCAGCAGCTATGACCTTGACCTTGACAAGTGTCGTAGAGGTCACCGTCCTGAGTAACCTTCAGAAGGTTTTAACCGTCGCTCGTTGTTCGTTAAAAAGTTATTAACAAAAGAAGTTGCAATGAATGTAAAATGAATGTAATTTTTGGACACTGTATAAACAAAAACATGGAATTTGTAGGCTAGGAAGGTGGCACACGCACACATATACACACATACGCATATATAATACGCACGTACAAGCATACACACACACACATACACACACACACATACACACACACACACACACAACTTGGTCACCCGTGCGCTCGCCCGCCCGATAGGGCGTGTGTGTGTGTCCTTCTTATTTACAATTATTCGTTCTACACATATGTTCTTGACTTTTCAGACAAACTTACAAGCAACTAATTTAGTATATAGCACATATACAGGGTGTTCCAAAACTGGTAGAACACCCGTTAGAGGTAGGTGGGGTTCAATTTGGAATTGAAAGTTCCTCTTGCATTTTTGGATCCGACAATTAATTAACGAAATATTAATGAATTAAATCTGCCAATCTCTTATCGTCCCAAGTGAGCGCTCAGAGACGTAGAACGCTGTGGATTTCTCAGGGGCCCTTCTTGTCCATTTGTCTCTCCTTTTTGTATCACAAGAGAATAAATGTAGATGAGTGACTGACCGGGACTAGGAGGGAAGGGGCTAGCAAGTTTTCTGTATGTAGGAGTAATGTGCGGGTGTTTTTGTGTGCGATTATGAGTGCATGGATAATTTGAATGTTTTTAGTGAAAATGGGCGGAATGATTGCACTTTATATACCGGAGGGGGAGGACATGTGTGATATGCTTCTTTCGAGTGCGTGGGTGACTTGAATGTTTTCTTCACGTCGGTGGTTGAGTACCGTGAATAATTTTAGTGTGTGTGTATGGGGGATAGGGGGATGGGGAGTGTAAGTGATTTTCTTGCGTTGTGTATATGAGAGGCACATTACTCCCACATACAGAAAACTTGCCACCCTTCCTCCCCTCCTAGTCCCGGTCAGGCACTCACTCACACATCCACTCACTCACTCATCCAAATTTATTCCCTTGTGATACAAAAAGGGGAGACAAATGGACAAGAAGAGCCCCTGAGAAGTCCACAGCGTTCTACGTCTCTGAGCGCTCACTCGGGACGGTAAGAGATTGGCAGACTTAATTCATTAATATTTGTAATTAATAACTTATTGTAATTATACTAATTACTACTGTACTTACTGTAATTATACATTAATAACTAATTGTCGAATCCAAAAATGCAAGAGGAACTTTCAATTCCAAATTGCACCTCTTACCTACTTCTAACGGGTGTTCTACCAGTTTTAGGACATCCTGTATATCGCACTTAACGGTACACAGTATCGAAAAATTGTAATATATTTTTCGAACTTCTTTCATCAATAACTTTTTAACAGACAATGAGCGACGGTTAAAACCTTCTGAAGGTTACTCAGAAGGTTGACCTTTATCATATATATAAAGGTCAAGGTCATAGCTGCTGGGTCCGTTATTCTAAAGATTTACCCATTTTTTTTGTACAATGCTTATTATTTCAGATTTTTTGCTGTCTCAAGTTAAAAAACTCACCCTGTGTATGCAGGATATCCCAGACTCTCCTCTGTATTTTTTGTGGGAACGTAGAATGGGTTGAAATGAACAAAAAAGTCCTATACCGATTTGTGATGTTCACAGTAATAGTCGAGAAATTAAGTGTAAAACATTAAGGAAAAGCGCGCGTTGAATGGTAAAGGGAGGAGCGCTTAAGGCTCCTGGCTCCTCGCCGCGGCCATATTTGTTTGATAACGTCAGAGGCGAGAAACGGCACGTTGAGAATTCTTGTAAATCATGTTTAAATAAATAGATGTTCCTAACATACAACACTCGAAATCACTTCAGCATACCACTAGAGCAAATTATAGAAGCATATTTTGCAAGAAAAAATTTGGCTGTCAACAGCAGTCTACACGTCATTTTCTCATGCCTTTGAGTTCAATATTTTGCAGTATGAGGCATTGCACGTTATATGTCGATAATAGGTTCCTTCCTATGCTACGTGTTCATGTGTGAAGTGAGTCAACAAGACAAAGACGGATCATCTTTTCTTGTCTCACCATAGGCAAGCTGACAGGCGGTGACAGGCACGAGTCAGCAACGAATGGGGGAGGGGGAGGGGGGCACATGGAAAATTCTTACATGTCATTTATAAATAAAAAGATATTTCTAACAAACAGCACACGAAATCGCTTAAGTACACTTGTAAAAAATTCCGAGTTCTCATTTTTTCTCTGGACAGACTACATAGAGCCGTAAAATGAGCCATAAAATGAGGCCTACTCACGTGAGAAAGCGCGTTTAAGGCATAGTCTACAATACATGTAAGCCGTAAGAATTAACCAATCATAGCCGATTATTCTTGTAATAATCGACTATAATTGGCCAATTCTTATGGCTTACTCCGTATATTATAGACCAAACTTAATCCCTTGTCTATAATAGAAGTTACGTACGGTTGTAAGAAGTAAAAGTAAGAAATTGACCAATCATAGTTGATTATTCCTCTCACATTTGACTGTAATTGGTCCATTTCTTACTCTTACTTTTTACAGCCTGTACTTTACTCTTATTGTAGACAAGCGGTAACAGATCGAGTGATTATAGAACATTTGTGCCGATTGATAATCACGTCGCCGTGAGCATCAATATATCTTTATTATTAGCGGACATTTACTTTTTATAAATTTCAGCATGCTTCAAAACGCGTATGAAATACGTACCGGCATGCACATGTATATAATAATAAAATAATATAGTAACACATTAAGATACAATTAAGATAAAATAGTTTATATAAATATCTATAATTAATTATACATTATTATGATAAAATAAGACGTGTCAATGATAATATATGAATGACTGATAAGGAGATACTACAATTTATTAAATCGATTTCCAAACGAATCATAATACGTTCGATAACTTCGATGTTAAGCATCAACATCCTAACGGGGTTTGTGTAAGTAGGTCTTTGTTTGTGAGAAATTACAGTATAAAATTTGGGTCACGGAGCTGTAGCATTAGAGTGGTTCTTATTTTTCGACTTTAAAATTTTTTCCGCGGCACCCTCCAAAAAGTTTCCATTTGACAAAAAAAATCCCTGCCAAACTTTTGCTCGATTGGATAACGAGAACTCGTGCCTCCCGGTCGTCAATTTTCTGAGGACCGGCTATTTTTTATCAACTTTTTTATTATAAGAGCTAGAACTTTTTTGTCAATATCATTGGATTAAATGGGGAAAAAGCTGACACCGCCGTCGCGCCGATATATCGGTTTCCGGTCCTCCAAAGGTTAAATATTGAAATACTCTTGTATTAAGCTGTCTACGTTATCAATATGGTTTTTAAAGCGAGTTTTCTATAAAAATCGCCCTAAAGGACTTTTCTTTTTTCTTTCTATATTGTTTGAGATCTTATAGTCTCATTTAAACAATTAAATAAATTGTTGATGACTAAAAAATAAAAATAAATATTGTAGTTATTGCATTTATTGTTTGAGCTACAACAAATCATGTATGAACTATAAAAGTTGCAATAGTATGTTTGGAGAATAATATAAATGTAAAACATGATATCTTTCATGTTTTTATTAATAAAAAAATTTTTTAAATTAAATATTACATAATAATTAATAATTTCGTGGCTCCTAATCTTATGCTGGAAGGTGACTATAGATGTATAATACCTAAGTCGCGGGCAATGTTTCCCATTGTCTGTGACCATTTATCGTGGTCTTGTGGCGGAAATAAAGCAACTTTCGTTAGAAAGAGACAGACTTTTTATCGAAAGAATAATATTTCTTTATATTATTTGACGCGTTCAGACAATGCGAAACGTTGCAAATCCGAGGCCTAGATATTATACAGTCAGTTTGATAAGAGCGTGTCTGGCAAAACTTTTACATATAAACGAGTAGACGGGAAATTCAAACCGGTAGAGGCACTTTTCGCCTAAGATGCTTTGTTGATAAAGCTTTAGTTGTTATTCGATCTTCGTGATAAAAATATATATTTCGCCATGAATGCCAAATATACATCACGTTTCGAAGTCGTGTTCCTTTGTACACATCCGAAAGGACCAAAAATGTCACGCCAAGCGGCTGCTAAGTACATGAGAAAGTCAAAAGCATTTGTAAATAAGTGAATCGCTATTTAGAGGTGAAAAATGTCGATAACTTATCGAAACGTAGCTCTACGCAAGGATTTGGCACTTTGCATATCTTCACAAACAACTTAAACTCTAGCAAAATGGTCAAAATTTATGAGAAGGCTTTATTACTATCCGCTTAAACATGGTTTATAAGGAAAAACGAAAAATGGATATTACAAGAGGACAATAATCTTAAACATCGAAATCGCCATTGTACAGCGTGGAAATAAGAAAATAATGTTGAATTACTGGATTGGCCGTCGCAGTCACCGGATGTAAATCCTATTGAAAATGTTTGGTCCTTGATGAAGTTTAAACTTTGTAGAAAAAAAATTTGGTCGGTCAAGGAGTTAGTTCGACAAATTCGATTGCTATAGAGATCTTTACCTCAATAATATGCTATAAAATTAATTGAAAGTATGCTTCGGAGATGCTAAGGAATTATTAATAATGAAAGCGACTGGACAAGTTATTAATAATAAAACATCACAGTTCTAATCAAGTAGTATGTATATTTTATTCCAAATCATTTCAATAAATTATTTATCAAATTTTGCCGTACGCTCTTATCAAACACTCTACACTCAGATTAGGAGCCACGAGATTATTAATTGTTATGTAATATTTAATTAAAAAAGTTTATTAATAAAAACATGAAAGGTATCATGTTTTACACTTATATTGACCTCCAAACATACTATTGTAACTTTTATAATCCATACATGATTTGTTGTAGCTTAAACAATAAATGCAATAACTATTTATTTTTATTTTTAGTCGTCAACAATTTATCTAATTGTTTAAATGAGACTATAACATCTCAAGCGATATAGAAAGAAAAAAGAAACGTCCTGTAGGGCGATTTTTGTGGAAAATACGCTTTAAAAACCATATTGATAACGTAGACAGCTTAATACAAGGATACTCCAATGTTTAACGTGCACTGGGGGTACGGGTTCTCGTTATCCGATCGAGCAAAAGTTTGGCAGGGATTTTTTTTTGTCGAATGGAAATTTTTTGGAGGGTGCCGCGGAAAAAATTCGAAAAAAAAATTTTGACCAAGAGTAAATAAGGACCACCCTACTGTAACATACATAGGGCGAAAGTTGCGACTCTCTTTCAGTGAAGCGACGTGGCTGAGCGGACTGAGGCTCCTGCATCGAACATTTTTGGATCGGCGGCGAGCGTTCAAATTCAGTCGACAACTACTTATCCATGGGCGATATTTTTTATATTTTTTCTTTCCTTAGGATATGTAATTAATGCTTTTCGAGTATAATACATTTATTTTGCATCTTTCGTTTTTATGCTATTAATTAGGGATTATTAGAGAAGTGCCAAGCTTGTTCCAAGGGGGGAATTATATGCGGAAGACCGTTTTTAAGATTATTTTTACGAATTTTTTTAACAGAAACGGTAGGATTAATGGATTTAAAATTTGCACTTTATATTAATTTAAATATATAATATTTAAATTAATGTTCAAAGTATAAAATATAAATTTTATTGAATCACAAGCATCGATCCACTTTGTAATTATAGATAAAAATGCAATCATCCGTTTGCGAGTTATACCTATATTTACTGTCGACATAATCTCGGGCCTCTCTATACTCTGAAACCGAAAAATGAGAAAGATTTTTAAAATATACGGTTGCCATTATAACCCGTATCAAAATGAAAGCAGTAAAGCTAAATTTGGAAAAATAATGATTATATAAAGAAAAAAGTATTGAAAATGAAACTTTTTTCAACTTTTAATTATGTTAAAAAAAAATGAATAAAATAAAATATAACTGTGTTCGAGATAGGGGCGAAAACTACATGTCTACTGTAGATTGTGTAAAAATTTCAAGTTATTCGGTTCAGTAGTTTTTGTGTATTCGTATCGATAGTTAAAAAATATGTCGTTTTCAGAAAAACGTTTAAAGTTTTATGTATATTTTCCATATAGATAGTAACAAAGTTTTTGAACTTATGATCAATCAGCCATTGCAGGTGCATAAAATGAATCATCATCTTTCTCAAAAAGTTCTCCAGAGGCCACTTGTCTCTCACAGCTTTTGGATCTAGTTTTTCGAGTCTCGAAAATGGAGAATCGACACTCCGCGCGATCGATGCGTTTGTGGTTTTGTTGAAGTGCAAACATTTCCGCTCTTCTGCTGATTTTTACGATCATGATTGACAAAATTTTCGAAATAGGTGTATATTCTTCGTTAGAAATAGCAATAGCTAAGAATGTTGTTATTTTTATTGTTTTCAAGCTTGCGTATAAATGTTTTGGTACGAAGCACCAAATCATCGCATTGAGATTTTCGTTATTATTTTGTATGTTTGTACCCAAATATCTCATCAGAAGGTCGTCTCTTGAGAAATCCTTATTATATTGGCTTTATTACTTGGAAAACTTTTTTATTTAAAGGCTGGTAATCGTATTTAAAATCATCTAAAGTTTCCTGCGTCTCAGCGCGTCGTCACGCACACCAGCTTGATGGACTCGGCAGACATTGCTGAGACTTAGTGTCGCTTGAACTTTTATGAAAATAAGTGGCTCAAATTTCATTTCACATATCTTCCACCGAGTTCGGATGCCGTCTAATAGCCAACACATAATATTTCGTGAGATTGTGAATAGTTTTATTTGTTAGGTTTTCAACTTCTTTGCCTCTGATGTTTTCATTATTTTTTTTAGCATTTTTCAATCTTGCACTCTTTCTTTTCTATATGTGACATATGATTTGTCCGTCTAGATAGTAAGCGAAGGGGACCTTCGTGCGACTTAGTAACGATACTTCAAGTCAGCGCGCTTTTGTATTCAAACCGCTCCTACTTTGTCAATTTTTCGATATCCTTCTTCTAACTTCATACAAATACTAACCGAGACGTTTTCATGTAGTATATAATTTATTATATTTTATTAATATTAATAATTTAATGTTGAAATATCGAAGTATCAAATTGAGAAAAACTTAACATCGAGGATTAAAAACTCGGCGTGCCCCAATAAATACATCATTCTTCAATATAAATATTTATAATGTAGTAATATTTGATGTACATTATACATTATGTAATTATATACATTATTGAAAATATATTTACTATGGAGAAACCTATATTGATGTTTCGTGAATTCAAGGCTATGTTAATCGTTTGTGGATTCAAGATTCAAGATTTCGCCATATATAAAATTAAATTTTCTCTATGTGTGAATATAATAATTCCTATATATGTATTCGTCGATATATAAATCAAGTCTTATATTTTTTTTACATAAATGAATTAACGTTTTTTCTGTATGCTACTCTTCTCATTCCAAATCGTATTATATATAAATTGTGTGTATTTAAATATATTCATTGGGGCACATCGAGTTTTTGATCCTCGATGTTAAGTTTTTCTCAATTTGATACTTCGATATTTCAACATTCATTTATTAATATTAATAAAATATGATAAATTACGGTATACTATCTTTAATACGTCTCGGTTAGTATGTATCGTTTAGAAACATTTTACAAACGGTTATGGAATATACGTTTAAAAAACGTATGTGACTTAACTATAGATATAAAAAACAAAAAATTGACATAACACACTGACATAATTGATTAAAAATAATTTTTTTTTACTCAAAATATCTGAACATTATAATATCACACAATATATTTATCACACAATTACTTGTATAATAAATACTTACACATATACGTACTTGGTTAATTATATTGATCTCACTTCTTTTTTGAATTAAATTAATTTAAAATATCTGTACTTTGTTTAAGTTAATATGTACTTTTTGTTTTATAATTTTTGTTTTGATCTTTTTTGATATTTTTGTATTGGTATTATTTATTTGGTTCTTTTCTTTAATACATACTTGGTGTTTTTTTTCTTTTGTAAAGACTGTTTGTTACGATTTCACTGCTTTTTGTGTAGATTATTTAGATACAAATCTTTTATATTATTTTTACAGCAAAGAAAATGAATGCAGCTTTAGAATTTCATGGCTAATTGCATTTTTTATTGTGGAATCATTAATTGAAATCCGTTTTGTGTGCATATTACGCACAATTACATAATGAACATTAGTTATACTTTTACCATTTTGGAAAATTGCATTAATAATTTTATATATACAGGGTGTCCCGAAGTCCCATGATGACCCTTGGTGAGAACGT
>NW_022639517.1:837808-840712 GCF_010583005.1 Odontomachus brunneus | reverse complement strand
TATATATATATATATATATATATATATATATATATATATATATATATATATATATATATATATATATATATATATATATCTTTGCCGTAGATACACCTTTAATTTTTAAATTTGTGATTTTAATCGTTTTGTTACATTAGCAGTTTTAAATAATTTTAAAATGAAGATATTTTTTGTAATTATTTCTTTTTTTTAATTATACTAAGTTTTCTTCACAAGGAGTACATACTTTTTCTTTATTTTTCCAACTTTTAAAATTATATTCTATTAATTCTTGTAAAGTATATGATTTTTTCAATTTTTCTGGCAATTGAAGTAATAGGATATGATTTGATTAGATCTCTATATTTGTAGCACATTTTACTATAAAATTTCCTCCATGTAGTTATGTATCTTTTCCTCTAATTAAAGAAGATGAGTGCATCATCACGCAAAATCGTGCAATAATCTTCTTTAATTAATAATTAAAAATCTATGTGATTATTTGGAAAATGGTAGAGAACTTTTTTGTTCAATTTGACCTAAAGTATAAGTAGACGACGGCAATCGTCGCTACTATAACTCATTTACCATATTTTACATGATCATTTACAAGTTTTCTACAATTAATATCTCGATAATTATTGCGAATATTGCAAAACGAATATAGGACTTTTATGTTCACCTCAACCTGTTCTACGTCCCCAAAAAATGCCCGGAGGAGAGTGTGAGACACTCTGTATATTACAAACGCAATCTGACGGACAAACGCACATCGCTTGTGTCCGTGCGTATACGTGTGATCTGAAACTGAATCACTTGGCGATGCAAATACGGCTTGATGGACAAACTCATTCGCTTGTGTGCGTGCGTATGTGTGTCTGAAAAAATCTGAGAATCTGTGCGAAAATAAAAAGGACTTTTCGCGGGCGAGATTTCAAGATCTCCCTATTGCCTGCACTAATCTTAATCAAACTTTGTGCAAATTACACGCGCACTAAACATTATATCAGAAAATTTTCATTAGATTTTCGATTATAGTTTTCGTGCTTGAGATATTTGACTCGGAAGACCAATCGACCTAAAAATTCCAGAAAGCTTACACGGTCGCGTTATTTTTATACGTATTCGCGACCGCGGCGCTTGATGTTGTAACTCTGTAATGTGAGTAATGTTAAGATGCATTCTAGGGTTAGCGTAGTGAGTACAGAAGCAATGTATTCGGTTGCGCTATGAACACAGAAATATTGCATTCTATGCTTTATGTAGTTTATAAGATACGAATGAAATGTGCGCTCAGCTTATCAACCTGCATTCTGCGCTCTATGCAGTACATATTTTTACAATGAAAAATATGCTGCTAATAAAATTTATATATAAAACGTTATTAGCATACCTTTAATATAAAAAGCTTATTTTTATGACAAAAATAATAAGACATGAAATGAAGGGATCAGAATTATAAATTTATTTTATAACGAGTATGAAATATTGTTCAATAAATATCCCTATTTAGGAATCAATAAATACTGAAAAACGCTTTTTGCCTTGAATATGGAAAATATAGCAAGTTACAAACAAAATTATGTACGAATATCGAAATAATAATTTTTAACTTAAATATTTGTTAATCGCTTTTGCTGTGCTTTTCTCTCCCGCTACATATATACCCTATTCGGAGCAAATGGCATTTTTTCAATGTCTATTGATCACTGAATAGGAATCGAACAAATACTTTATATTCGTTATAAAACAAATTTACAATTCTGATTCTCTCATTTCATGCACTTATTTTTGTCATCATCATATACAATATGTGTGTATGTTAAATATAAAAATTTTATACTAATGGAAATATACTTTTCAATCGCTCTAATTACATTAGTTTTCAGTAAGTTTCGCTCTCTAAGGCATGTATTAATAATTGTTACTTAAAACTTATCTCACATGAGATATTCAGATTTTATTTTATAGTTAAATCTAAATTTGTAAATCATATGATGTGTGCAACATTACATTTGTAATCCCTATCCCGCTGAAAGGCTCACATCTAACTCTAAACTCACATCTCAAAATGTCATTTGAAACAAGTTTCAAGTAACCACTATTAATATGTACTTAATTTTGGATGTTTCAGAGGCGTGCAATTTGATACTTTTTTACAGAGTAATATCTTATACAGCACAAATGTTCCAAATACATCCAAAAGAGATCCCTAAGATGTCTGTAGGATATATTTAATACATTAATACTATATACATATATATACTGCATATCTTAAGCGTTATTGTTCACATTTTGATATGTGATCTCACTATGAATTGTGCTTTCCCTATTGCTTTGCGGAAAAATCGATAATCGATATAAGTGAACATCCATCTCAATCGATTTTCGACGACGTTCTACTCCATGCGACAATTCGTAATCTGTTTCAAGTCTTTCTCTTCAAGATTTTTTGTTGTATATCATTGCATTCAACTTTATGCATCTTTGTGTTGTATATTTGGAGCTACATATCGTATAAATTTACATATTGATTGGCAAAAGACTTCAAAAATATTTTATCGAAATTATATAGGTAGTCTATATTTCAGATCTCTCGTAAGTGCGAAAGAAGATAGTAACTCCCTCAGTTACCCCCTATGTGTTGTCGTTAATACATTTCATTTTATCATATTAAGCATTATGTTATTATTTTTTTATTGTATTAGGTGGTAAACTTAGTTCCTGCGGTTTTTTTGTTTAAAAAACTCATTTATTTCGACATCAAAAGCAAAAAATACATTAATCGAAGTATTTTCCCTCGCTAGCTATACATTTTTCCCATCTTTCGGGCAACGCGTAGATTCCGCGACGATAGAACGATTGGTCTTTTGATGCAATCCATTCGTCGATCCATTTTCGCACATCCTCGTAATTTCTGAA
>NW_022639517.1:832490-837798 GCF_010583005.1 Odontomachus brunneus | reverse complement strand
TTTCCGATGGAGCATAATTGCCATAAGCTTCGAAAAGCAATTTATGAGCTGCAGCTGCAGTTTTTTTCAAGTCAAGGTAATAAAGCAGCACATGTCGAAAAAACAACTTATCACGTTTCATATTTAATTAAAAGAAAAAATAGCACTGCTCGCTTAAATGAATCTCTTCGCACTGAATTTTATTGACAAATGTCTAACCTCTAAAATGCAGCCAGTTTCAGATGTCAAAATAAATTACACCTATAACTAACGTCATCTAACTGTGAGCCGCAGGAACTAAGTTTACCACCCAATATATGATGTTAAAAAACACGCGTATAATTTTTATAGGCGCCCACTAGCTTTCGTGTCATCACGAGTCGTTCTAAGTTTCTTTCTGGATAAGGCATCGCGTAAAAATAAGAATTGGTGAGAGAGGATGAATCGTATGTATGTATGTGTGTATATGTGTGTGTGTATGCGCGCGCGTGTGTATGAGCGATAAGATCGCCGCTAGCTTATACCTGCCGTCGCGATTAGTTCGCTGGTAGTGAGACAAGGACAGACAGAAATTCGCTGTCCGTCTTTATCTAACTCATACCAGTTAACCACTTTTGCACTAGATGAGGAAGGACAACGGTGGAGACGAACGTACATGGACAGCAGGTCTTAAAGGATAGAAACCTTTGACTTTGAGAGACTGACAGCTGTTTGGTACAGTAACAATGTTTTTCTCTGTAGTCGCCGTGCGCTCGAGATAGCGCCAGAGATGTCGCTTCCGAATGGCATCTCTGAGCGTTATCTAGCGAGAAGAGAGTGTCGTGAGCGTGGAGCGTCAGGTAGCTCAGTAGTTTAGAGCAGTTGCCCGGCAAACGAAAGACTCGGGTTCGAGTCCCCGCCTAGTAAACCGCGCTCTCGATATTTTTCTCTCTCTGGAACGAAAAGATACGCAGGGTTCGCCGCCACCTAATAGGCTCTCCTCCTTCTATAGTAGCACAGAATAGAACCTGACTGTATTTACGCAGTTTTGATATTTAGTAAGGGGACAGCCAATCAGAAATATGCTTAATGCGAAAGTAATGTACATGAAGTAAAAGAGAAGGATGTTGAACTCCGTGAAGCGAAACTGGTCCTGATTCGTGTCCCCTAATTGAGAGGAAATCCACTGAAAGGAATAACTTCTTATGGTTGGACGCCATTTGTAAAACAATAAGTTAGAGCGAGATAAAATATACTTCTCACTCTTATTGCACCAGTTCAGTTGTGCAGCTCTTTAGTAGTTAGGGTTATAATACATAGAAAAACTTGAGCAGGTAAATGTAAGCAGTAAGCAAATTAACCAATTACAGTCGTTGATTCTTGAACCGTAAGGAGAATTGTCGACTGTGATTGGTTGATTCGCTTACTGCTCACATCTTACTGTTTACGTTTTTTTTTGTGTATCACAATCTTTAAAGACCATCTACAATGGGATTGGCAGTAGACAGTAAGACGTAAGCAGTAAACAAATTGACAAATCATAGTCGATTATTTATATAATAATCGATTGTAGTTAGTCAACTTGCTTACTGCTTACGTATTATTGCATACTGCCAACCCCATTGTAGATGGCTCTTTAGGCCTTTTATAATACGTCATATGCTGCTGTCGGACATCGGAACGCAGTCGATGGTCCAATAAGGAGAACCCATTTCGATAAACAAATCATCTGATTGGCCCATCGGCTGCATTCCGACATACAATGTATTGTAGAACAGTCTTAAGCCGCAGCGCGGCCCAGTAATATAGTGCGCAGCTAGTGGAAGAACAATGCGCCACTGCTTATAACACTGCGCTCCTACGTCTCGCTGCACCGTTGATAAAATATTTACACATTTACATTTCTTTAAATATAAAAATTCACCAATAACGTAATATTCTATATTTTTAGAATATAGTTTAGTTTTTGTAATATATTATTTCATACGTACCATAATTATACAAATAAGTAAATTCAAGTTCTTTGAGTCTATTTGGATATTAAGGAAAGAATCTATCTATTAGGAAAGAATAAAATATATCCGTGGAATTACTATCTAATCTTTCAATCTCTTTGCGATGCTTGTGCTACTGCGATGTTTCTAATCATATTTACGTTTTCTATTCTTAATCATATTCACGTCTAACCATCTTATAATAGTTTCACTATCAGTATAATTTACTGTATAATGGATACTACTGTATAATGGGATGAAACAAAATATCAGCAACTTTAAAAGTTCCACATTTTCTATGATTCAATATATTCATTCCGATATTTTAAAGGGAACTTCTTTATGATTTTGTTGAATTAATGATTCTAGATATATCTATTACGTTACTTTTTCCTTTTTAGAAATATATTTAGTATACCAAGTAATAGATTTTTTACCTACAAATTGAATATTTATATTTGCTAAATGTCTAAAATTAGAATATTTATATATAATTAGAATATTTTTATATAATTAAAAGTTTAAAAAAATTTTATAAGGAATATTAATAATAACATTTTCTGAAATTGGGCATTTATTGAAAAAAAAAACAATTAGAAAGAATTAATAAAGAGAAATTTAAATTATTTTAATCATTTTCATACTTTTGTATATTTTTACATGATAAAGAAAATTATACTAATAATTTTATATGTTTTCTCTCTTTCTCTCTCTTTCTTTCTTTTATTTTCTTCTATTTATATTTTTTTCTATTGGTACCCTTTCATTTTCAAATTTGTAGTTTTACATATTTCAAACTAACATATACAAACTAACGATTTAAAATAATTGCAACAACTGAAAAAGGGGAACATTTTTTATATATTCACTTACTATATTCATTTTTTCCATTTTTTATCGTTAATTTATTGGTCAAGAATCCTTTTTTTCAAATGCAAATGCATATTTATTTTGAAAGATATCACATATTTTATATATTTTCTTAATTAATTGCATCGAATATATTCGGAAAATGCGTTTATGTGTAAATAACTATATAACAATATAACAATAACTATATAACAATGTACAAAAGGTTTAAATATTAGAGCACTATCGCCACGATGTAGAAGAGATGTTTGTATGCTATGTTCAGTAGAGATCTGTCTATCATCTTTGTAAAATTAGTCACGCACTTTTCGGTAAATTGCGGTAGTGTCGTGATGCCAAGTAATAAAGAGTTGATATTTAAGGCTTTTGCGGTATCCATGAATATTAGTTTTCGGGTTTGAGTTGCGTGGATTCTTCTTTGTCTGATTCCGACGTTTCGTGAATATTCCAGTTCGCTTTATCAGGGAGGAATGACCCGATATTGAATTCAGGAGGTTGTTCCTGAAAGCAGTTCTACCTTTATATAGTGATATAGAGTAGTTGATATAGAGGAGCGGAGAGGAAGCAAGATAGTAGAGGGTGGTTGTCAGGGGAAAGGATGGAGGAAAAATTTGTTGTTCTGTCAGATTCTGGAAACCGGGAGGACGGATCGCCAGATTGAACTGATCTTTTGTCCGTTGTCCCTGTTGAGATTGTTAGGGTGCTTTTGAGTTTCTAAGGATTCCTTATATTTTCTAGTTATCTTTCTAAGTTGTTAGTTTTGACTAAAACTGTTGTACTAGTGACCACTCAGGGAAAGCGTTTAGAACCACTCCCGATTCTCTCGGCCAATTCTGTGCTGCTCGTATTAGGTACCAGTGTCCTATAAAGAGTTAATTAAAGAAGATTTGTAAATAATAACATTCGATATGGTAGATGAGTTGGTAGGTTCGATATGGTGACAATGTCTGCCGCCGAATGTTTGTTTATTAAATTAAATTAAATGAAAGTTCTTTATCATTTTGCAAATGATCACGCAGATTTTTAATTATTAATTAAAGAAAATTAATGCATTATCACACGAAATCGTATAACAGTTTTCTTTAATTAATAATTAAAATTCTACGTAATTATTTGCAACATAGTATAGGACTTTTTAATCAGTTTGACTTATCAGTTTAAATGTAGCACATGATGACAGATATTACCACTATAATTCATCTACCATATTATGTATGAGCATTTCCAAATTTTCTACAATTAATGTTTCGATTGTTATTGCGATTTTCGCAAAATGTTACTGGGCTTTTTTGTTTATCTTAATCAGCTGTACGTCCTCACGAGAAATTGTGAAATCGACACTCTGTGTAGATATAAATAAGTAATGTAGTAATTATTTACGATACCGAAGACCTCTCTAATTTCAACTACGTTGAAATATGTTGGAAAGGGAAAGTTTAAGTTTTAAATGTTTCTAAATAAAAAATAAAGGTCACTCATTGTTTTTAAAATATAATTGTTAAAAACTTCGAAATTGACACAAAAATATAGCCGATATATAACATTTATAAACTCCTAAATCTATATTTTATATAACACGTGAAAGTTATTTTTATTTTTATCATTATTTTTATCATTGTATATGTTATATTTTAATAATTAGAATTGGTCAGCTCAACTCTATTAGAATTATAACATTTCATATAAATGTGATATAACAAAGGCTTATATAGTATTCTTCGAAATTATGTCACAGATGTATCCACCTGCAGATAATGATCAATCGTCGATAAAAAACATGCACGTTTTGTAGTGTCTGTGAGGTTAATAAAAATAAATCAGTTATCGCATGTTATATTTCTACCGTTTTCGTGAATAGGGATTGTAAGCGTGCGTATATAATAAGTAGGTATACTCTTCAATTGTACAGTTGACATTTTCCCTGTGTACGGTATTGCATTCAGTACATAATACGATTTCGAATTATTAAGTCACTATTTTGATTTCGTATCTATATGTTCGGTTTGCTTTAATGTACATAAAACTTTCCTTGACATTCCAGTAGATGTTCATCGATGGTGTAATTTTTGCAAAAGCGTGTAGTACTTACAATTAGTGTAATTAGTGTAATTTGCGATGAACATGTCCCACACTTTTCGGATGGTTCTCAGTCTATTAGTACTTTACCTGTCGCTCCTTATTATTTTATCATCGAAACACGAATCTAGAAAAACAAATCATATGACAGGCATGACAGCTTTGTATAAAGCGCAACCGAAATAAACCGGTTTTTTTCACATACTCATATAACATTAAAATATACATAGCATATTCCATGTATAAACATCTATGTATATTGCATATCCTATATATATACACTTGGAGTACATGGTATGTGATATATATATACAATGTCTGTACATCCGCAACCGCAAAGAGGCATATAGAATGTTCCGTGCATATATATATATATATATATATATATATATATATATATATATATATAT
>NW_022639517.1:831152-832152 GCF_010583005.1 Odontomachus brunneus | reverse complement strand
TATATATATATATATATATATATATATATATATATATATATATATATATATATATATATATGTAACATGTGGAGTCCGATTGATTTTAAAGGATCATATGAAGGTCCCAATACTTCGTCGGGGCCACAAAGGAGTACACGTGTGAAATCTCATTAATAAATTTCTTTAATGATCATAGCATTGTGACTTTTATATGATCCTTTAGAGTCAATTGGACTCCACATGTTACCCCATGATTTTAAATTATTATTTTCGTTTTTACTGTAAAATTTGAAAAAATGAAAATATTAGGAGCAGCCTCTAATCGCCTTGACCTTGACAAATGTCAAGGTTATGGTCCTGAACAACATTCAAAAGATTTTAGCCGTCGGTCGAACACCTTGGGTACCAATGCTAATGGCAACAATATTGTAACTTTGAAGCCTTTTACCTCGAAAGATACTTAATGAAAAAATATTTTATTATAGTGTTTTGGAAAGCTCTCGAGGTATGCTATAAGAATATGTAACGAAAAATGGGGGGTTCCATTTAAAAAATTCAAAGTGACTTGTCCTGACCTTGACGATGCTCGAGGTCAAATCAATGATATCATCTTATATCCCCCTCAAAATCCTAAAACTTTCATCTGAAACATTTTTCCCTAAAATGCACTGTTCAAGAGATATTTGAGGTGATCGATTAAAATGGGACACCTTGTGTCATGTATATTTATCTTACGTATATGAAATGTATGTGCAATGGATACACAGGATGTTTTTTCACATCATGAAGCTTTTATACAGGGTGTTCAAAAAGTCCCGGACCGGTGAAATATCTCGAAAACTAAGCATTTTAGAAAAAAATGTTTCAGATAAAAGTTGTGGCGTTTAAAAAGATGTATTTACTGATCACATCAGTTTGACCTTGGGTTGCGTAGCGAAGGTCAGGTCAAGGTCACATTAATTTTTTTAAATGGAACACCCCATTTTTCATTGCATATTCTTATAGCACATCTCGAGAG
>NW_022639517.1:821894-830851 GCF_010583005.1 Odontomachus brunneus | reverse complement strand
TTCCATTTAAAAAAATTAATGTGACCTTGACCTGACCTTCGCTACGCAACCCAAGGTCAAACTGATGTGATCAGTAAATACATCTTTTTAAACGCCACAACTTTTATCTGAAACATTTTTTTCTAAAATGCTTAGTTTTCGAGATATTTCACCGGTCCGGGACTTTTTGAACACCCTGTATATATACACAGAATATCTAATGCTATGTGGGTAGTTTGTATATTCTTATGTCTGTTCTTTTGCAATCTGGCGAAATATAATAGATCGATGAATACTTTCATCTGTGTCAAGTTTGTCTTATATTGTTGAGACGTACGCGCTGCCAACTTTCAGGTTAATTTCTTCATTCCTGTGCGTCACTATAATGTGCAACAATTCATCCAGGAACGGCAAACTCAAAACTTCAATGGGTGTCCTCACGTATCTTGTTCCTGCTTTGACTCTAAGCAAATGCGTTGTAATCGCTTTTCTCTCTCTGGATTCAAGCACCTTAATTTTTTTTTTTTTTTTTTTATATAGATATTATCGCGGACGACCTACGTTAGTAGAGGGTTATCGCTCTACTTTCTCTTCGGAAACGGCGTCTTTCACCAAGTATAGCCGTCATCATCGTTACCATCCTTCTTGCTCTTGACTTCTTTCTCCGATAATATAAAATCCTCTTCGTCGTTGGGCATCTTCTCAGACTTAACGTGATTTTTTTTGTATGTAATGTTATTTGTTACCGCAATTTTTCTTTCAAGATCCATATTGTTCACAATACGTAATTGTCAAGAAACGTTGATATTCAAATATTGCTTCGGGCTAGATTGATGTCGTTTTTTGTGACCAACCGAACGCTGGGATCACCGGAACAGAGCGAGCAACGACAATGCTGACTAAGAACTTCTCGACACTTTATTTTAATTTTCCTAAATGTGTGCCGTATGCGTGATCAAGAAATAGCTCGTCTCAATGCTGTTTCTCGTTTTTGATAATAAAAGTTCTGTTGTTTTGTTGAAACAAACCACACACGCTTCACGTCTTGAGTGACCAGTGAACGATAAAACGCCGTGCACGTGAAGAGCGTGATACATGATCGTTCGAAAGCTTGTTATAGTTCGTTTTTTGCGATAATCGCTTTATTGCGAGTAGACATACATTTAGAATGAAAATAGCCTATTTACAATGAATTTAAAAAAAAAAATTTTTACTTTTCACAAACCGGACCTGTTGCATACACATTGGTCTTTCGAGTTCGATTAAAAATTAAATTCGCTGCTGTTCCCACGGGAACTGCTGGTCACGGTCGCCTTATTATATATAGATGTCCTCCATCATAAATTTTTTTTAAGGGAGGATAAGGAGTGGGAAACTCTTCGCACGTTCAAGATATTTCGATAAATAGGATTTGCTTGGACACGAAATACTCATAAAGGGTTAAATCTTAATACTTTTATCTTTAATTAATTACAATTCTGCTGCAAATCCAAATATCTTCTTATCGTTTAGTGTATTTTGAAGTGTTATTTTTTTTTTAGAAAAGGGAAATTCATCATAGATACCTCCGTGAGAACTCTCATCCTAGTGGCGAAACTCGGAGGTAGTGCTGGGCTCTTACCGGTTAAGACTTTCTTCTATATACTATCTCAGTCATTAGTGGTACGGGAATCACCGCCAGATATATGTATTCGTTACATCACCGGCCTTGAGTTTACATAGTCTCCTTTCATGTCTAATTTTTCCCTGCTGTCGTTCACCCGCGTTCCCACTCCGTTAATCGTTGCCGACGGGAAAGCTTGAGGCGGGGGATCATTTAATGTGAAGTGGGGAACTCCCGTAAGAAGTCCGGCTATACTACTTCATCTTATTCGGGTATGCTACAGACATCTATTCCACTTTATAACGAACTGCTACATTGAGAGAACGGGCGATGAAAAATCCAGCAGCGCCTGCGGGACGTACTACCCAGGATGAGCAGTTTAGTCATGACGCGTGTACCGCAATGCGGTACCCAAATTATGTCCACGGGGAATTACGGGGAGGTCTGCTCACTCTGTCCCGTCCGAACACACGTTCGACCTTACTGTGGAAGAAAATGGGATTTGAAGTTCTAAGCAAGAAAGAGTTATTCGTAAGTATTGGTGCTCATCAAAAAAGGTCACACCAATAACCATCGGATGTTAAATATTATTGCCTCTTTTCTTATGTCGAAAATTGTTCAGCATTGGCTATGCAAATATGTTAGCCACATTTGAGCCAATTAACATGTGCTTGCAGCTATGTTATGTTATTATTATTATGTAGTCTTAACTTTCAAGTTGTCATACCTAGCTTCAGACCTGAAGCTTTGTCGGGTTGCACTTGGATACCTTTTTCCTTTTTTGAGGATACAGTTCATACAATTTGGAGCGTTTCATTCTGGAAATTAGGTGATATGGATTCCCACATAACTTATTGACATTATGACAGCAAGGATTCCCTTTGCGCTTTCGCAAGGGCTTTTACGCCTTAACAGACCGCCTCTACTGCATGGGCACTCCAGCATTTCTAGCTGTCTCCGACTTGGGATTATTCAGGGTTGGAAGCATCTGTGAGAGGAGAACCGGCAGTATTTCTTTCGGAATGCTCCGTTCTCTCGTCGGGCTGTCGCATATCGCCAACGATTCTCAAGAGTCTATCCAAAGAGATAGCTCGGTTATCGCTGCGTCTAGCTTCTGGGCAGGTTGTTGTAAACACAGTAATGGATCACTGTGATTACGTTCGATTTTGCCGTTTATGAGTGGGAACGAAAGCATCGATTAATTTCATATTTCATTTAAGTCTCAGTCATGATTATATCATGAGATTTAGGTCCGTCTTTCTTTAGCCATGCTTTAAGATTTATCAGAATTGCTCATTTTGAGTATCTGTGAGAGCCAATCCACGTCTCCTCTTTTCAATGCACATATGCACTGGTATTTTTTAATATTTATAATTAAGAGTATAATTAAGAATTTTGTTTGGTATACTATGTATCGTTTTATAAAAGTACAAATATTGGCCTCATTTATGTCTCTTTTTTTGTGAAGTAGATTCGAATTGCGCACTGTATTTTCATCTTGAGTTGAGATATATTTACTTCTATGTGCGACCAACATACTTAGGATGTTTACGTTAAATCGAGTAGAGTTAATTCCACTAGTGCCGAAAAATGTCATAGGCACAACCATCTAGTAACTACATAGTTCATGACAACTTAATCCTGTCTCATATTGCCATAAGGTGAGCTGAATTAGCTATAACTAGTAGTAACATCAACGATACTATACGAGGTACGTATTTTGAAAAATTTTACGAATTGTGTAAGACACAATATATTTTTATTAATCTATATAAAACTTATATAGTTTTAAACTTATATGTTATTTACATAACATTATATGTAATGTATACGTAAATTTTGTATAGATTAATAAAAATATATTGTGTCTTACGCACTTCGTAAAATTTTGCGAAATATAAGGTGTAGTAAAAAGAAATCCATTATTTTTCCAATAGATGGCTTTAGTAATGTATATCTCGCGTTGTATAAGTGCGATCGGTTTACGCTAGATAGCGTTAGAAAGATAAGATTTCGTACTAAAAAACTTCTCAGACAGTTTTGTGATTATTTGACTCAGTATTGTTTGAGCGCGCGTCAAAGATGGACACCAGCAAAGAGAAAATACGCCATATTTTACAGTTTTTCTTCGATAAAGGCGAAAACGCAAGCCAGGCGGCTGAAAATGTGAATATTGTTTATGGTTCTGATACTGTAACAGCCAATCACGCGCAATTTTTGTTTCGTCGATTCCGTTCCGGTAATTTTGATGTCAAAGATGCACCACGCTCTGGAAGTCCAATTGTCGAAAATATCGATAAAATAATGGAAATCGTCGAGTCCGACCGTCATGTAAGCATTGTTTCGATTGCCCAGGAGCTAAGCATTGCATAAAAACCGTTTGGAACCACTTGAAAAAGGCTGGATACAAAAAGAAGCTCGATGTATGGGTGCCACACGAGTTAACGCAAAAAAACCTCATGGACCGAATTTCCATCTGCGAATCGCTGCTGAATCGCAACAAAATCGACCCATTTCTGCAGCGGATGGTGACTGGTGATGAAAAGTGGGTCACTTACGACAACGTCAAGCGAAAACGGTCGTGGTCGAAACGCGGTGAGCCGGCGCAAACGGTGGCCAAGCCAGGATTGATGGTCAGGAAGACTTTGCTGTGTGTTTGGTGTGGGATTGGTAGGGAATCATCCACTATGAGCTGCTCCCCTACGGCCAAGCTCTTAATTCGGACCTGTACTGTCAACAATTGGACCGTCTAAAGGAATCAATCGCCCAGAAGCGGCCAGCTTTGGCCAATAGGAGAGGAATTGTGTTCCATCAGGACAACGCCAGGCCACACATATCGATAGTGACTCGCCAGAAGCTCCGGGAGCTTGGTTGGGAGGTTCTTATGCATTCACCTTATAGTCCGGACCTGGCACCAAGTGATTACCACCTGTTCCTGTCTATGGCGAGTGATTTTGCTGGTGAAAAATTCGCCTCAAGAGAAGCTTGTGAAAATCGACTGTCCCAGTTTGTTGCTAATAGGGACAAGGATTTTTATGAGAGAGGCATAATGGAATTATCTTCAAAATGGCAATAAGTTATCGAACGGTGCATATTTGACCTAAATCGGATCATTCTAACTATGCTAAATAAAGCTTTCAATTTCATGCAAAAATAATGGATTTCTTTTTACTACACCTTATATATACGTATCCTCGATGTTACTGCTGGTTACCGCTAAGTGCTAAGGGTTAAGGCAGAGAACGAGAGGTAAGCGTCGTAGTCATAGATATAAAGTAAAGCAGAGAAAACGTAAACGTAAGGCTAATAGCCTTTCATGACTTACGTTTACGTTTCCTTCTGCTTTATTTTACGTCTATGACTACGACGATTATGTCTCGTTTTCTGCCTTAGCCTTAATTGAACTCAACTCATGGCAATATGAGACTGAGTTGTCATAAACTATGTTACTAGATGGTTGTGCCTATGACATTTTTCGGCTCTAGTAGAATTAACTCTACTCGATTTAACGTAAACATTCTTAGTGCGCTTACCACTTAGATGTCAATTTGCCTTTCGACGTGTACTTGTGGTAATGTAGTCTCGAAAAGACGGGATTAGAAGCAGGGTTTAAACCCGCTCTGCAGGTCTTCCAGTCCTCCGAGGAGCCTTCTAACGAGTTTCCCGAAAGGCTTTTTCTCTATCAAGAGAAGGAGGGTTTAAACTAAGATCCTGGCTCTAAGATGTGTTTATAAACCGTGTACATCGCTCTATTCTTCTCAGGTGGTGTCACTGACTTTATAATCAGGATATCGCTTTCCTACTAGCGAGATGCGGACAGGACTCATAACCTTACAGGCCGATAACCTCATCCGGCAATTTGTTTTCTGTCCATCCCTCATACAGAGATGGCATCCAGAGAGAAGAGGTTGAGCAGTTCTTCTCTTCTCTGTTCCGTAGGTGTAACAAAATCTCAAAAGGTTTTCTCTTGTCCGGCAGAACGCTTATATATGTCCAAATCGTAGACATCGGAAACATTGAAACTTCTGTCCCGGGAGTAACTTTACATGGGTGGAGCTTCACCTCACCCGGCTGCGTTTTGAATTGTAGGACTTGTAAGTAGACATTTGGCATTGAGATTATGTCCATTTCCCTATGTTTCAAGGGCTTTATTGCCACTTCTTTACCTTCCGACACGTGCTAATTCGGTAGCTACCTCTTTTCAGATGACCGACTCATCAATGCTGATCACTCAGATTTCGATCGTCATGCAAAGATGACCGATCCTTACATTGGTTTCTTCTGCAAGGATTTCCCTTATCCTCGCTGCCAAGACCACATTTTGGCAGCATTATATTTTCTCCTGGCATCTTAAAGCAATACTCCTTCCCACGGTTTCCTCAGCGAACGTGGATCTCAATAATCTTCAGTTGAGTCAGGGATATTCTCTCCCGCGCCTGCTGGATCATCTTTTCATAGGAGTCTGTTAGACTGATACCGCTAGAGTCTGGCACTCCCCCTTTGCCGATGCCGGCGACGGAATCCGCCTTTTCACTTCTCCCCCCTTCTTGGACTATAGATGCCTTCCTTTTTGCCTTTTTTCGGAAGACCTTGATCCAGTCTTGTATTCAGACTGGCTTCGGCCTGCCCACCCAAGCTGCGACCCCTAGCGCCACGCATGAGACGCATCATATGGATGCTAAGGGCCTCGTCGTCATCCGTGGTCACGCAAGACTCTACAATACTTTTGCGGCCACATGAAGAGGCACGTCCGGCCTTTTCTCTCTACCCTGCTTCATCCTGCTTCGTCGGAGCTCTGGACGTTTATGTAAGGACTTTACCGTGGAAAGGAGTATTATGTAGCTTTTCTTGCAAGCAAATTTTCTTTGGAATTTCGGCACTTACTGCTGTCGACAGTGGTTTTCTTGTTTAAGAACCAATTCCCACTTGCGCAGGAAAATTAGTTCCTCATCCACCGTAAAAGCCTTCGCGGCAAGAGAGGCAGTTTCTTATTCAAAGAGAAACTTCTTTACCTTGGGATATTTCTTCCTAATGTCCTTTATGTCAATCAGTAGCTCAGTGAAGCGAGTTTTAAGAGCCGTCGTCTAAGGAGAAGTTTGGCACGTCGTCGTCGCTATCCAGTATCTAGATGCGACCATCCATCTTTTGCGGAACGAGACGAACAATTCTGTCACAGAGACGGATAGCTCCGTGAAGGAGACGCTCATGTCCTCTTTTTGCCCGCCCGCCTTCTCGCCTCCCGCCCTCCCACCCTCTTCCATCCATTGTTTACCCCATATTTGGTTTTGCTGTTCAAATTCATTTTATTCCCACGAGAGTAGTGAGTCTATATATTTCGCCCGAGCGGAGCCCCCTTACATGGATAAAGTGACATATTGTTAGAATATAACAATAGAATATAACAATAGAATATAACAATAGAATATAACAATGGAATATAACAACAAAGGCGTTGTTCTCAGATATTCTGATTAGATTTTCAGATATTCTGAGAAGATCATTTGAGACAGCATTGTTTAATTTCGTTAAACCTTACAGCCATAAATCCATTGGCACGGTAGTTTGTACACTTTTTTTTACGAGAGATGAACTTTTTATCGAGGACCACTATCGAGGATAGGCTGGCTGTCTTACTAGGCTAAGGAACCCGGTCTGCCCAGATCTTCTTTTTTCCAGAGATTTTTTTCTTCTTTCCGGTACGTTGTTAGTCGAAAATTTCTGGCGTAGTAAAATCTACCTACTTACAATATAGCCTCGGGGAGGCCTCGGACACCCTTAAACTTCTTTATCACGACCATATGGCGCACTACGAGACAAAAGTGCCAATATTAAGGTTTAAAATGCGCTATATAGATTAGCGAAACAATATAACTTCACAAAACAATGTCAAACATGATAGCGTTCAACAAGCAGCATATCAGACGATGATTACTTTATGCTTTCCAATAAGAAAAAAAAAACATACTGCCGAGGCTACAAATATGATTCATTAATTTTTTTGACGGGGTACTGTAATTCATAAAATATTTAAAAAGATGTACGAAAAGTTTTGCAGTGATTTCTGTCTTATCGATGAAGAATGTCTCGGCGCGTTGAAAAAAATTTGAAGACGAGAACCTTGAACAATTATTGAATGAAAATTCCGCTCAGACTCAAGATGAGCTTATAATATAATTAGAAAAAAAGGGAGAAAAGGAAGGGAGG
Source organism: Odontomachus brunneus (assembly GCF_010583005.1). Taxonomy (NCBI): domain Eukaryota; kingdom Metazoa; phylum Arthropoda; class Insecta; order Hymenoptera; family Formicidae; genus Odontomachus; species Odontomachus brunneus. The sequence continues at coordinate 823,065 of NW_022639517.1, read as the reverse complement.
AAAGAGAGAAGGAAATTAAGAGAATAGGAGAAGGAGAGGAAAGAGAGAAAGGGGAGAGGGAAGAATGGATGGGAAAGCGAGTGAGTGAATAAGTAAGAGATAGAGGGGGGAAAGGAGGGAGGGAGGAAGAGAAATTATAAAGAATTATTACGATTTTTATATAAAATTATTTGCTTTTTGAACAGTTTCTAATACTATTAACTTTGGAAAAATTACAATTGTAACGCACATTGTGTGAGTGCCCTAATTTCGTAATTTGGGTTAATTTCACCTAGGAGATTATTACTATAAGATGAAACAGGTCATACGATATTCCATCTTACCCTCTTTCATTATTTCCATCTAGCCTGTAATGCTGTTTATTTGATGAATAACTAATTTTCATGTTTAAAACTCATATAATGTTTATTTATCTACAAAGTTGGATGGCATAGTTAATATTTAGATATTATTTTATATAATAAATAAACGAATATATGCATACGTCTGTTATAAATCGTAAATGTTTAGCTTTAACTTATCTCTAGGATTAAATAACGCACGTCATAATACAGAATAGAGAGTTGTGTATAATTGCAGATCGACAACAGTATGTACTATAATGTTAAAGTAAAATTGTAAATACAAATGTATTGAGAGTCATCAGGCACGTAGTGTATGATTGTCATGTTATTGTGGGAAGAAATAATTAAGATGTTTCATTTTTGCTTGCCCGTCCCTTATTTCGGTTACATTCTAAAACGTCCTTTTTTTGAGGAAAATTTTTATGAAAATGTATAGTTTATGTTACATAGTTTTTCTATGAAATTTTTTCCAAAAAGGACGTTTTAGATTATAACCTTGAACTAACTTGTAAGTTAGTCACTTATTAAGTATCATAAGCTAGTACTATCAGTACATGACGAGGTTGGGAGCATTTTGAATAATTGATACCATGAACTATTTATACCTCTTGAAATCAATATTCTCGTAGCTATATCGTCGACAACATGTACGCTCTATATCATTTCATTTCGATTTCTGTACTCTATGCGAAACAGCTTCAATTTTTCGCTCTGATATAATCTGATTTTTTGAGAAATCAAATTTCAAAAATCAATGAAATTAAAAACTTTTAATATATATTAATATTTATAGTATTAACTTCTACTAGTGTGTGTGTGTGTGTGTG
>NW_022639517.1:820651-821306 GCF_010583005.1 Odontomachus brunneus | reverse complement strand
TGTGTGTGTGTGTGTGTGTGTGTGTGTGTGTGTGTGTGTGTGTGTGTAATATAAACAAGACTAGTATGTAAGAAACAATATCATGCATAATGTAAGAATATGTTCATTACTTCTATTTATATTTGCACAATAATAAGTCTCTAGAAACATTATGTTAAATATTTTTAACCCAGATATAGAAGTTAATTATGTCGAATAGATAACGATAATTTCATTATACACACAATGTATACACACAATGCGTATACGTATACCCGAACACATATAATATGTATTAAAAGTTTAATAAGCTTCTAATAGTATTTAATATAATAGTGCCTAAGTATACTGTTTGACGATAACATATACTCATTTTAGATATAGAATAAGATGAGTGCATTATAACGCAAAATCGTACAATAATCTTCTTTAATTAATAATTAAAAATCTATGTGATTATTTGCAAAATGATAGAGGACTTTTTTGTTCAATTTTACCTAAAGTATAAATACATGACGGCAGTCGGCGCTATTATAACTCATTTACCATATCCTGCATGATTATTCACAAATTTTCTCAATTAATATCTCGATAATTATTGTGAATATCGCAAAGCGGTATAGGACTTTTATGTTCACCACAACCTGTTCTACGTTCTCACAAAATGTCCGGAGGA
>NW_022639517.1:816780-820641 GCF_010583005.1 Odontomachus brunneus | reverse complement strand
TACTAATTTGTACTAATTTCAGAGAGAGCTCTGAAAAAGAAGAAAAAATTTTCTTCTCTCAGAATTTTCTTCTCTCTGAAATTTGAAACATAGTGAAATTTCAGCCAATTTGACCGAAAACCATTTTCCATAGGTTTTGTGCGGGGTCCTTTGTACCTCTGAAATTTATATCAAATTTATACCTATAAATAAATTACAAAAATATGCAATAAAAAGTAGGAGATTCCATTTAAAAAAATTAATGTAACCTTGAAATAACCTTGACAATGGCCGCCAAGGTCAAAATCAAGATCACCAATAAATGGTCTTCTACAAAGACCCTACATCTTTTGTCTAGAAAATATTTTTCAAAAAATAAGTTCTGAAGTTTTCTGAAGAGATATTCCAGTAGGTTTTTTAAAATTAAAATCCCCTGTGTGTATATATATGTATATATATATATATATATATATATATATATATATATATATATATATATATATATATATATATATATATATATATATATATATATATATATATATATATATATATATATATATATATATATATATATATATATATATATATATATATATATATATATATATATATATATATATATATATATATATATATATATATATATATATATATATATATATATATATATATATATATATATATATATATATATATATATATATATATATATATATATATATATATATATATATATATATATATATATATATATATATATATATATATATATATATATATATATATATATATATATATATATATATATATATATATATATATATATATATATATATATATATATATATATATATATATATATATATATATATATATATATATATATATATATATATATATATATATATATATATATATATATATATATATATATATATATATATATATATATATATATATATATATATATATATATATATATATATATATATATATATATATATATATATATATATATATATATATATATATATATATATATATATATATATATATATATATATATATATATATATATATATATATATATATATATATATATATATATATATATATATATATATATATATATATATATATATATATATATATATATATATATATATATATATATATATATATATATATATATATATATATATATATATATATATATATATATATATATATATATATATATATATATATATATATATATATATATATATATATATATATATATATATATATATATATATATATATATATATATATATATATATATATATATATATATATATATATATATATATATATATATATATATATATATATATATATATATATATATATATATATATATATATATATATATATATATATATATATATATATATATATATATATATATATATATATATATATATATATATATATATATATATATATATATATATATATATATATATATATATATATATATATATATATATATATATATATATATATATATATATATATATATATATATATATATATATATATATATATATATATATATATATATATATATATATATATATATATATATATATATATATATATATATATATATATATATATATATATATATATATATATATATATATATATATATATATATATATATATATATATATATATATATATATATATATATATATATATATATATATATATATATATATATATATATATATATATATATATATATATATATATATATATATATATATATATATATATATATATATATATATATATATATATATATATATATATATATATATATATATATATATATATATATATATATATATATATATATATATATATATATATATATATATATATATATATATATATATATATATATATATATATATATATATATATATATATATATATATATATATATATATATATATATATATATATATATATATATATATATATATATATATATATATATATATATATATATATATATATATATATATATATATATATATATATATATATATATATATATATATATATATATATATATATATATATATATATATATATATATATATATATATATATATATATATATATATATATATATATATATATATATATATATATATATATATATATATATATATATATATATATATATATATATATATATATATATATATATATATATATATATATATATATATATATATATATATATATATATATATATATATATATATATATATATATATATATATATATATATATATATATATATATATATATATATATATATATATATATATATATATATATATATATATATATATATATATATATATATATATATATATATATATATATATATATATATATATATATATATATATATATATATATATATATATATATATATATATATATATATATATATATATATATATATATATATATATATATATATATATATATATATATATATATATATATATATATATATATATATATATATATATATATATATATATATATATATATATATATATATATATATATATATATATATATATATATATATATATATATATATATATATATATATATATATATATATATATATATATATATATATATATATATATATATATATATATATATATATATATATATATATATATATATATATATATATATATATATATATATATATATATATATATATATATATATATATATATATATATATATATATATATATATATATATATATATATATATATATATATATATATATATATATATATATATATATATATATATATATATATATATATATATATATATATATATATATATATATATATATATATATATATATATATATATATATATATATATATATATATATATATATATATATATATATATATATATATATATATATATATATATATATATATATATATATATATATATATATATATATATATATATATATATATATATATATATATATATATATATATATATATATATATATATATATATATATATATATATATATATATATATATATATATATATATATATATATATATATATATATATATATATATATATATATATATATATATATATATATATATATATATATATATATATATATATATATATATATATATATATATATATATATATATATATATATATATATATATATATATATATATATATATATATATATATATATATATATATATATATATATATGTATATATATATATATACAGGGTGTTCAAAAAGTCCCGGACCGGTGAAATATCTCGAAAACTAAGCATTTTAGAAAAAAATGTTTCAGATAAAAGTTGTGGCGTTTAAAAAGATGTATTTACTGATCACATCAGTTTGACCTTGGGTTGCGTAGCGAAGGTCAGGTCAAGGTCACATTAATTTTTTTAAATGGAACACCCCATTTTTCATTGCATATTCTTATAGCACATCTCGAGAGCTTTCCAAAACGCTATAATAAAATATTTTTTCGTTAAGAACTTTTCGAGTAATAACACTTGAAATTTCCAGCACTTTGACATAGAATACAAAATATCTCGTAAAATATTCTTCTTTCGGTTATCTTGTCTTAATGCTTTTTTGCACAGAATAATGAGACAAACTAATTGGCTTAAAAAAAGCACAAAAAGATTTTTATATATTTATGTAAAAAAATTTTTTTCTTTTTTTTTTTAAGCTAATTAATTTGTCACATTATTCTGCGCAAAAAAGCATTAAGACAAGATA
>NW_022639517.1:814037-815127 GCF_010583005.1 Odontomachus brunneus | reverse complement strand
TATATATATATATATATATATATATATATATGTGTGTGTGTGTGTGTGTGTGTGTGTGTGTGTGTGTGTGTGTGTGTGTGTGTATATATATAGGGTTTGTAGAAGGCCATCTATTGGTGACCTTGTTTTTGACCTTGGCGGCCATTGTCAAGGTTATTTCAAGGTTACATTATTTTTTTTAAATGGAATCTCCTACTTTTTATTGCATATTTTTGTAATTTATTTATAGGTATAAATTTGATATAAATTTCAGAGGTACAAAGGACCCCGCACAAAACCTATGGAAAATGGTTTTCGGTCAAATTGGCTGAAATTTCACTATGTTTCAAATTTCAGAGAGAAGAAAATTCTGAGAGAAGAAAATTTTTTCTTCTTTTTCAGAGCTCTCTCTGAAATTAGTACAAATTAGTACTTCTTTTTCAGAGCTCTCTCTCAATGAGTACAATAGACTTGGCCCCCACCCGCCGCAGTGCGGGGGGTCTGGGGGGCGTAGCCCCCCAGTTACACGGCTAAAGACAGGCATCTTTTTTATTAATATCTCGAAAACTATAAGCGACCGCCAAATAGCTATGTTTATATTACTGAAATATGGTAAAAAATAAAAAAGATGACTGTTCCTAGCCGTGTAACTGGGGGGCTATGCCCCTCAGACCTTCCGCCCCGAGGAGGAGGAGGGGCGCAAGTATGTTGTACTAAAGAGTGAGAATTTCTCACAAAAGTTTGAGAAAAAGTGTGTATTTATAAAACTTAAATATAATAGGAACATACGCACACACTCCTGTCAGGCGGGGGAGAGCGCGCTTCCTGGCGAGCAGTGTATGTGTGTGCGTGTGTGTGTGTGTGCTGTGCGTATGTGGGGATATGAGTGTATTAACGGTACACAATATCGAGAAATTGTTATATATTTTTCTAACTTCTTTCATCAATTTTTAACAGACAATGAGTGACGGCTGAAACCTTCTGAAGGTCACTCAGAAGGGTGACCTCTATAACATATGTCAAGGTCATCTGAGAAGGGTCCCCTAAACAAGAATTTTATCCAAATATATATATATATATATATATATATATATATATATATATATATATA
>NW_022639517.1:794134-813973 GCF_010583005.1 Odontomachus brunneus | reverse complement strand
ATATATATATATATATATATATATATATATATATATATATATATATATACATATACATATTATATAGGGTGTAAAAAAATTAGACCGACAAACTTGGAGGGAAAATAGAGGACATAAAAACACACATATTTTGTTAATGTTTTTCTCTACGACGCTTCGTTTTAATATTCCAGGGTACAAAATAGGAATTTTATAATTTTAATACAAAACAAACATAAGTGGAAAAATTAAATTTATTTCAATTACACATATATATTTTAATCTTCAAAAAACAATGAACAAAAGAACGGAACAAAAATGCGCAATTGATTAGCTCAATTTATAATAAATATTCAAAAGTTCTTTCATTTGCTTCAACATAAAGATGACATCGTGGAAACATTGGTTGTCTCACACGCTCGAAGACTGCAGGAATATTCTGAACCTGATATGCTGCAGCAGTAATTCGGGCTCCCAATTCTGCTTCTGTTTCAATAGGTGTCTCATAAATTCGACGATGTCATCTTTGTGTTGTAGCAAATGGAGGAATTTTTTAACATTTATTATAAATTGAGCTAATCAATTGCGCATTTTTGTTCCGTTCTTTTGTTTATTGTTTTATGAAGATTAAAATATATATGTGTAATTGAAATAAATTTAATTTTTTCATTTATATGTTTGTTTTTTGTTAAAATCATAAAATTCCTATTTTGTACCTTGTAGTATTAAAGCGAAGCGTCGTCGAGAAAAACATTATTAACAAAATATTTGTTTTTATGTCCTCTATTTTCCCTCAAAGTTTGTCGGTTTAATTTTTTTACAGCCTGGATATATATATACACACAGGGTGTTTCACTTTATGTGATATGGTCGATTATCTCGCGAATCGATGATTTTATTGAAAAATTTTTCCAACAAAAGTTGCATGGCTTGAAGAGGGATACATGATGAAAATGTGGACTTGACTTTGGGTGACCTTGTCAAAATCAGGTCAAGGTCATTAATGTTTTTTTAAATGGAAACCCTTATTTTTTATTATATATTCTTGTAGCTTATCACGAGAGCTTTCCAAAATACTCTAATAAAGTTACGTTTCATTAAGTACTTTCCGATTTATGGAGTTTGAAAATTAAGGCAAGACCGATCACTAATCTTTCTGCTCTACAATAATTTCGTCCAGCTTCACCAAGCACAAGAATAATATCAACGATTTCATTTGAACTGTAAGCGGCCATTTTGAAAGAAGATTTGAAAAAGCCCACTTAGGTAAAAACATAAAAAGAAATAGCTATACGAAAAAAAGAGGAAAGTTGAATCGTTCAATTGGGAAGAATTGGACTCAATTCCGTGCGCGTGTGCGTATGTCAAGTAGTGCGGATAAGTCGCAGAGACGCGCGTGTAGGAATCCCGCTCACACGCGCATACGTATATGGATAACGCCGACGGTACTGTAACTTTCAAGCTCTATAATTCTGAAAGTATTCAATGAAACGTAACTTTATTATAGTGTTTTGGAAAGTTCTCGCGGTAAGCTATAAAAATATGCAATAAAAAATATAGGGATTTCCGTTTAAAAAAACATTAATGACCTTGACCTGATTGTGACAAGGTCACTCTAGGTCCAGTCCACATTTTCATCATGTATTCTCCTTCAAGCCATGCAATTTTCGTTGGAAAAATTTTTCAATCGCGATTGAAAATCATCGATTCGCGAGATAATCGACCATATCACTTAAAGTGAAACATCCTGTATATATGCGTATATATATGTATATATATATATATATATATATATAATATATATATATATATATATATATATATATATATATATATATATTTATACAGGGTGAGGAAAAAGTATGGAAATCTTGAAAAATCTAAAAAAATATAACTTTTACAGAAAAATATTTCAAATAAAAGTTGTAGGATTTAAAAAGGTCTATTTAATAGTTTTATCAGTTTGACCCTGGCTGGCGTCGTTAAGATGGAGTCAAAGTCTCCTTGAATTTTTTAAATGAGACACCCCATATATTATTACATATTCTTATAGCTTATCTCGAGAGCTTTCCAAAACACTATAATAATATATTTTTTCGTTAAGAACTTTTCGAGTAATAACACTTGAAATTTCCAGTACTTTGACATAGAATACAAAATATCTCGTAAAATATTCATTTTTCAATTATCTTGCCTTAATGCTTTTTTGTACAGAATAATGAGACAAATTAATTGGTTTAAAAAAAGAAACAAAATATTTTTTACATAATAAATATAAAAAAATTTTCTATGCTTTTTTTAAGCCAATTAATTTGTCTCATTATGCTGTGCAAAAAAGCATTAAGGAAAGATAATCGAAAGATGAATATTTTACGAGATATTTTGTATTCTATGTCAAAGTGTTGGAAATTTCAAGTGTTATTAGTTATTAGAAAAGTTCTTTAGCCAACTATATTCAGCAAAAATGTTTCAGACAAAAGTTGTCGGGTTTAGAGGGGGACATCTGAAGGTGACTTTAACTTTGACCTTGGAAGTCGTTTTGAAAGTTATTCAAAGGTCAACTTTGCTTTTTAAATAGAAACATCTATTTTTTTATTACGGAATTTTATTCTACCTAAAAAAACTAACACTTTTGTTTGAAAAAAATGTTCATACAATCTCTGTTTTCTAAGATATTTACGGAAATATGTACAAAATTATTGGTTTCAATAATTTTTTACTCGAATTTTATCAACTTTACCGAAAAATAACAAGAGATAAAATTTTTCAATTTTCTTCTTACAGAGCTCTGAAAAAGAAGAAAAAATACAATGAAAAAGCTTATCTCTCTCTTAATTTTTGTTTGAAAAAATTTTTTATACGATCTCTATTTTCTAAGATATTTATAGAAATACTTACAAAATTATTAGTTTCAATAATTTTTTACTCAAATTCTATCAACTTTACCGAAAAATAGAGGGATAAAAATTGTTTATTTTCTTCTTATAGAGTACCGCTTAAGTAGAAGCAAAATTGAAGTAGCTAACGTGGCGTAGCGAGTAGGGAGCGCGGCTAGAACGCTCGATGTCATTTGATTCTGGCTTGGTCAAACATTTTTTTAAATTTTTCTGAAATATGCATTAAAATGAATTATTAATATATAAATTAGCCAATCTATTATCTCAATATTATTATCATTCGCATTCTTTAAACAGAATTGTACGAAAAGAAATTTTGTAAATTGTAAAACACATTAATGTAGGAAACGTTACAGTTTTATTACAGATCGCAGGTACGTTACGCATCACTCCCTGATTATTCTACAGCAAGTTTACAAATCTTTGGATGATAAACATCATAAAAACATGTAAAACAAAGAGGCGCATTACACTAAGCACATTTTATGAACGTAATATCTTTACAACTGCAAAGATTTCTCAGCGTTATAAATGAGAAGCATATATCATTCATATTCAAAAGTGATGGTTTATCGCTGATTAAGTTGGACGTATACCATGCATATTTTATCATTGGGATGAACGCTGGTGCACTTAACAGGAGTTTGCATATGTTTAATGAAAATTTTTACCTAACGATAGAACTATACGTCGCAAGGCAGGCAAATGAATGTGCATTTAGGTGGAATGACTTTTATACTATACGACGCTCTTCCTGTTTCGTCTTCAAAAATATGATCATATAAAATCAAATTGGTTTGACCTCTCCATGAATCAATAATAAATAGAAATTTATTATTATTAACATACCGAGAGAGACAGTTCAAAAACTATTTGTATATTTCCCTTGTAAGCTTCCCTAATTTGGAGTTACGCGTAACAATTATATTTTTATATTCGTTACTTAATTTGTCGATGTTTTTTTTTTTGAACCAAAGGACCCAACTGTCCTGTTGTTTCCTGCATACATAAGAAACGAAAGGGATAATTTTTCCCGATGCAGTCACTTAAAACTCCATCAGGCAAGCATTCCAAAGTAATATAACGACTAGTAATGTAATAAATAAAACGTTGAAATAAAATCCCTTTCTGAACTTTAACAAAATTATTTATTCGTTTACAGGCGTATCTCATTACTTTTCATACAATTCTGTTTAAAAAATGCGAATGATAATAATACTGGGATGATAGTTAGCTAATTTGTATATTAATAATTTATTTTATTTCATATTTCAGAAAAATAAAAAAAAAGTTGGAGTAAGTCGGAATCAAACGCATGACATCCAATGTTCTATCAGCGCTCCTTACTGAATTTTGTTTCTACTTAAGCGGTACTCTAGGTGTACGGAAAACTTTCAACGCCGATTTTTCATAAACTAGTGCTCATTGACAAGAGTCATACGCTGTGTTACAGGAAAGGGATTACTACAATATATATAAAGATTAGCCAAATCTAACGCGGCGAATTTGAACAGTCCCCTTGTTAGTACAAACAAATGTATATTTAGAAACAGTTATCAAAAAGATTTATAATATTCTAAATTTTTATAATGAGAGGAGACCAATATATTCTAATACGACCAGGGCACGCCAAGTTTTTGTATTTTACTTTGGTTGGTTTGAATTAAAAGCCTTCTATAGGATTTAGAATTTGTGTAAACTTTATTATATAACAGATATCAACTTAGAACTTATGTGATATTTGAAGCTTTCGTGGTCTCCATAAATTTCAGATTTGGTTTCCATATTTGAGCCTCGTGGATCCTTTTTTGTTTGATTTCGACGTTTCGCGAACATTTCAGTCCACTTTATTAGGGAGGAACGATCCGATGGCAAGTTGTTCCTGAGGAGTGGTATTCAATTGGACACAGTACAATTGGACACGTTGCAAATGGACACGGCACTTGACACACGGTTCAATTGGACACGGTGCGTTTGGACACGAAACTTTTGGGCACCGTTGTTTTTGGACACGAAAGAAAATGTACGACGTTCAGTTACACACCGTTCATTTGGACACCGTTCAGTTGGACACAGTTCAGTTGGACACCGTTCAAGTACTCACTGTTCACTTGGACACAGAAGGATGCTCACTGTTCACTTGGACACCGTTCACTTGGACACCGTTCATTTGGACACCGTTCACTTGGACACCGTTCACTTGGACACCGTTCAGTTGCCCACTGTTCACTTGGACACAGAACGATGCGTGCTGTTCATTTGTACACCGTTCACTTGGACACCGTGGAATTGCTTGTCTGTTCACTTGGACACAGAAGGGTGCGCACTGTTCACTTGGACACCGTTCATTTGGACACTGTTCACTTGGACACCGTTCATTTGGACACAGTTCACTTGGACACCGTTCAATTGGACACCGTTCATTTGGACACCGTTCAATCGCCCACTGTTCACTTGGACACAGAAGGATGCGCACTGTTCATTTGGACACCGTTCACTTGGACATCGTTCAGTTGCTTGCTGTTTATTTGGACACAGAATGATGTGCACCGTTTATTTTATCATCATTTAATTATGTATCGTTTGTTTATGCAATGGATATGCAACTGATGAGAAATAAAAAATAGTTTTGTAGAAAATATTTGTGTTTTTATTTCGTTTTTATCACATCCAACCACAACGCCATATGCCTAGAGATATTCTAGAGACTCTATAAACAACGACATATGATTGGATGTGTCCGTTTGTCAATGTGCGCATCTGGGACTCACTCCGATTTTCGTACTACTATTTGTGATGTAGAGTGTAAATTGTGGTTTTGATAATTATTTAGTTTAGCGGCAACACCTCCGATTTCGATGAAAATAGACTCAATCGACACGTTTTTGTATGCCAAACAACTTTTTCCTCTGACAAAATCGTCGCTCTTTTTTCTGCGAAGCGAGATATTAATAGACAAAGTTGAGGGCGTATTAGGTTAGAAAATCTGTCATACCATCTATTTTTAGCTATGTAACTGGGGGGCTTCGCCCCCCAGACTCCCCTATCACGCGGGGTGGGGGCTGTAGTCTTTTGTGAGAAATTCACTTTTTAGCTTAAGCACAAGAGACTATAGCCCGCACCCTCGTGATAGGGGGGTCTGGGAGACGAAGCCCCCCAGTTACATAACTAGAGATAAATGATATGATAGATTTTCTAACCTAACACGCCCTCAACTTTGTCTATTAATATCTCGCTTCGCAGTAGAGAGCGACGATTTTGTCAGAGGAAAAAGTTGTTTGGCATACAAAAACGCGTCGATTGAGTCTATTTTCATCGAAATCGGAGGTGTTTCCGCTAAACTAAATAATTATCAAAACCACAATTTACACTCTACATCACAAATAGTAGTACGAAAATCGGAGTGAGTCCCAGATGCGTAAATTGCAAACAGACACATCTAATCATATGTCGTTGTTTATAGAGTCTCTAGAATATCTCTAGGCATATGGCGTTGTGGTTGGATGTGATAAAAACGAAATAAAATCACAAATATTTTCTACAAAACTATTTTTTATTTCTCATCAGTTGCATATCCATTGCATAAACAAACGATACATAATTAAATGATGATAAAATAAACGGTGCACATCATTCTGTGTGCAAATGAACAGCAGGCAACTGGACGATGTCCAAGTGAACGGTGTCCAAATGAACAGTGCGCATCCTTCTGTGTCCAAGTGAACAGTGGGCAACTGAACGGTGTCCAAGTGAACGGTGTCCAAATGATCGGTGTCCAAATGCACAGTGTCCAATTGAACGGTGTCCAAGTGAACAGTGAGCATCCTTCTGTGTCCAAGTGAACAGTGGACACTTGAACGGTGTCCAAGTAAACGGTGTCCAACTGAACGGTGTCCAAATGAACGGTGTGTAACTGAACGACGTGCATTTTCTTTCGTGTCCAAAAACAACGGTGCCCAAAAGTTTCGTGTCCAAACGCACCGTGTCCAATTGAACTGTGTGTCAAATGCCGTGTCCATTTGCAACGTGTTCATTTGCAACGTGTCCAATTGTACTGTGTCCAAGTGCACCGCTCCCGTTCCTGAGAGGTCTATCTTTATATAGTGTTTGAGAGGAGGGGAGAAGAAGTAGGGTGGTGAGGGGTGGTTGTTAGGGGAAAGGAAAATTTGTTGTTCTGTCAGATTCTGGAAACTGAGGAGACGGATTGTCAGATTGGACTGATCTTTTGTCCACTTTTCCTGTTGAGATTGTTAGGGTGCTTCTGAATTTCTAAGGATTCCCTAGGGAAATTTCTAGAGTATTTCTCTAGGTATTTTCTAAAGAAATAGTTGTTGGTTTTGGCCTGGCTTCCTCTTCCCTCTTCTACCTCTGTCAATCACTATATAAAGATAGACCTCTGAAGAGCAACTCGGCATTGGGTCGTTCCTCCCTGATAAAGCGAACTGAAATGTTTGCGAAAAGTTGGAATCAGACAAAAAAGAATCCACGCGATTCAAACTTGGAAACAAAATAAGAACTTATGTATTTTTCTGTTACATAAATTGATAATTTTATTTTTTATAATAATAAAATTTGGTATAGGTGCTAAGGAAACATTATCAGTTATCAGTTTATTATAACTTGATAATAGCAAAGGATATTTCAGTAATTTTTTTTTAACATTTTTGTATATAAATATGTTTTGATCGAAGAGTTCTTTTTTATCAATGTATAATTATAAATGTAATAAATGTATGATTTTTATGATATTGATTTTATGTATGATATTTTTTGATATTGGTTTTTTATATTATATATTGGTTTCTTATATTATCAGTTATAATCTATTGTAACTTAATAATAATGGATCATATATTTGAATTATTTTATTGATTTCATATTATTTTTTCTATAACTTTATTTTTTATACATTTTTTCTTGATCAGGAAGTTTTCTTACGTTGTTTTTTTTACAACTTTTTATAGAAGGTTTTATCACGTTTTTTAGGATTTTTTTTGGTTTTATATATCAGGACCTTGAATAAGTTCTCGTTGTTTTCCAATAGATGGCGTTACCAGAACGGCGTGCGTGTAGTTTAAGATGGTAACGCATCTATAAGGAAGTACTATAAGCAAGCTTAAAATTCAATGTATGTCATTTCGCCGAAGTGTAAACAACTTTTTTTTTCATAGTATTAAACATGTCGAGTTTCGTGCCAAAAAAAGAATATTTGCGGGGAACTTTACTGCATTACTTTACAATTTTACTTTATTAAAAAAAACCTGCAACTGAAGCACACAGAATTCTTGTTGAGACTTACGGCGACCATGCTCTGTCGGAAACAACATGCAGAGATTGGTTTAGACGCTTCAAAAATAATGATTTTGATGTTGAAGATAAAGAATGCTCTGACGCACCGAAAAAGTTTGAAGACGAAGAATTGGAGGCATTACTTCATGAAGACTTATGTCAGACGCTAGCTGAACTTACAGAATCATTAGGAGTTGATCACACAACAGTTTCGAAACGTTTGAAAGTATTAGGAATGATTCAAAAGCAAGGACATTGGGTGCTGTACGAGTTGAAGCCGAGAGACGTCGAACGGCGTCTTTTCACGTGTGAACAGCTGCTTCAACGGCAGAAAAGGAAAGGTTTTTTTGCATCGTATCGTGACTGGCGATGAAAATTGGATATACTACGATAACCCTAAGCATAGAAGATCGTGGGGTAAATCCGGCCATGCATCAACATCGTCGGCAAAGCCAAATATCCATGATTCGAAGCTTCTGCTCTGTATTTGGTGGGATCAGCTGGGTATAGCTTATTATGAGCTGTTCAAACCGAACGAAACCATCACGGGAGATCGCTATCGACTACAATTGATGCGTTTAAGCCGAGCATTGAAGGAAAAACGGCCGCTATACGAGCAGAAACACGACAAAGTGATTTTGCAACATGACAACGCTCGGCCACACGTTGCACAGCCGGTGAAAACCTACTTGGAAACGCTTAAATGGGAAGTCCTACCTCACCTGTATTCACCAGACATTGCCCCTTTTGATTATTACTTGTTCCGATCGATGGCACATGGCCTGGCTGAGCAACACTTCCATTCTTATGAAGATGCTAAAAAATGGATCGACTCTTGTATAGCCTCAAAAGACGTGTCGTTTTTCCGACGTGGAGTTCAAATGCTGCCAGAAAGATGGGAAAAAGTAGTGGCTAGCGATAGACAATACTTTCAGTGACATGTTTTTTACGTCTTTTTTTAAATAAAGCATTAATTTTCACGAAAAATCAGCGAGAACTTATTCAAGGTCCTAATAGTTTTTTATAAATGTTTTGTTGAGTTGTTTTTTACATGATTTTTTATTAGGATTTTGTTAGTTCTTTTATGGAGAGTTTTTGTTAAGTTTCATGTGTTTTTATTAGGCTTTTTATGTGAGGTTTTTGTTAGATTTTTATGGAGGGTTTTTGTTAGGTGTTTTATGGATATTACAATCTAGACCGTCACCGACGAGTCTTTTATCTAATAGTAGTGAACCTGTTTTTCTAACATGGTGTATTAAACGTAAAAATACTTTTGCTGTCTTGCAATTCGCAAAGAACACTGCGTATTCTTGTACAACTAAACACGATTTTTGATCACTTTCACCATAAGTTTGTATGTCGCAATATTCTTTCGTGTACTCCATAATAACAGGTTGTATTTTTATAATATATTTTCAAAGCGAGCGGAATTAATTGCGTTTAACACACAGAAAAATTCACTATTATTATATAAAAAACTTGTAACAGTCGTCATCGTAATATTAATACACTTAAAAATGAAGATATTATAATTGCCAATATCAATCAAAATGTTTCGAGAAGCATTCGCATTGTGTCATACTTTTAAAATACCGAAAAGCATTGTTTAAAGAATTTTGAGAAACAATAAGATGTATGCATATTACTATTCAAAAATACAAAATATATAGCCGCAAGATTATGTCCCCCGTATCAAGTTTTATACATGGATTTTGAATGAAGGAGAAAGAATATTTTGATTTATACATAAGCATTGGTGTTGTATGAAATTTTCTATTTTATCTGCGCATTGAGAAATTAGTATATGGATCAGTATTGGTTCTAAAGTATCTTTACAACACGAACGTATTCAATTGACTTGTCATGCAAGAGCTTCATATGATACCTATGACAGCTCATATCTTAAATCTTAGATTTTCTTAGATATCTATGACAGCATGATATTTTAGACATTGTATTCAATATTTTGTATCATTTTTACATGCGTATTATTATTTATACGTATATGATATATTTACATATAAATACAATACTCGACCTATGACGACTTTAATGCAAAAGTATTTTTATTGTTATAAGAATTTAGAATCTACGAGAATACCTATATCACTATGCATTATATCATATTCTAGTGCGCGAACTTTCAGCTCTGTGATTTGTCTACTTTAAATGTTTTTTATTTAAAAACTATTATAATCCCGACATTTTGCGTTAGAATTTTTATCTATATTATTTAAGTATTTTCTCATACTAATTAATGTTGCCAGAATTGGGACATATTGTATATAAAAATGATAGTTTTGACATTGGTTTGAATCCTTGCTAAAATTACTATTAAAAATTATCTATTTATTTCATAGAAGAAGTCTGTGACTATTATTATTAGTTGCCATCTGATGTAAAATATTTCTATTAAATATGTCGTGGGAGATGTTATACAAACTATAACTTGCAATAAAAATGTTTTTTTTTTATAAAAAAAACATCACATTTAATTTTTTAAATAGCATCGTGTAATCTATTTTACATAATATTATAGAGAATTTTAAGATAAGTTTAACACACTGTCTTTTTTTTAACAAATTACTATGCATAGCAGCTATTATACTATTTGAATTCAAAGTTGTACAGACTTATTATTTTTTCTCGAAGATCTTGAACATTATTAATTGGTTTTTGATACATAAGAATTTACATATTTTAGGCTTCCGCGGTGTCCATGCATATGGACATATCCCTGCCTGGAGCAGGGGACTCTATATACTCCAGGATTGTCTAGTGAAGGTCTTCTGTTTTTTGGGTTCACATTCTGTCCTATTTTTGTTGGTGGTTTGTAGATAGTTTTGATATTGTGTTTTTTCAGGATTCTGTCAATTTTGTCTGTAATTCCCTGTATGTATGGAAGGAAGGTGGTGATAGAGTTTCGTTCTTTTGTCTGTTGCTGGAGTTGTTCAGTCCGTGTGTTTTGATGTCTTCTGGTGTTTCCTGATTGTTTTGTTTATCTGTGTTGCCATGAAGTCATTATTTTGAAGAGTGTTCCTGAGATCCTTGAGTTCGCTTTGGATGCTGTTCTTGTCGCAGATGGCTTATGCTCTGTGTATTAGCGAATCGAGAACTGATTGTTTTGTACTGGATGATGGAATGATTTGACATGGAGAAATCGGTTGGTGTATGTAGGTTTCCTGTAAACTTGGTGACCCAGAGAGCCATCTACTCTTCTTGTGACTAGGACATCCAGGAAAAGGAGTCTGTTGTTTTGTTCGACTTCCATTGTAAAGGTAATGTTGGGATGTTGTGTGTTGAGCGCATGTAGGAATTCCTGGAGTTTTTCTTTTCCGTGTTGCCAGATGACGAAAGTGTCATCTACATATCGGAGCCATATTCGGGGTTTCAACTGACATTTTTGGATTTGAAATGAGCCATGAAGATGTTAGCTATGATTGGAGAGATTGGGGATTCCATGACTGCACCTGAAATTTGTTTATAGAATTGATTATTGTAGCTGAAATATGTATTGGTGAAGCAGTGTTCGATTAGGGGGATAAGATCGGAAGGAACTTTGTGAACTTGTTTTGAGGTCTTGATTATTTTGATGGTGTCTGGAATTGAGAATAAGGATGATACGTCGAAACTTACCAGGATGTCGTTTGGTTAAAGTTGGATTCCTTTTATCTTCTGTATGAAATTCGCCGAGTTTTTGACCGTGTAGGAGGTGTTTTTGCTAATAGGTTCCAGTTTACTAATTAAAAAACATGTCAGTTTGTATGTTAGAGAGTTTATGGCGCTCACTATAGGTCTGAGTGGCATGTTGGTTTTGTGGATCTTGGGAAGACCGTATAGTCTTGGAAGTGTTGCGTTTTTTGGGATTATGATGGTTTTTGTTTTGGGAGAATACTGTTCTTTATAAGGTTCGTTGTTTGGGTTTTTAAGGATTGAGTGGGGTCTTTCTTCAGTTTCTGTTAGGTATCGTCTGTGAGGAGTTCCTGTATTTTTTTGTCATAGTCTTCTTTATTTATTATTACTGTTGTGTTACCTTTGTCCGCTGGAAGGATAATGATATCTGTGTTTAGTTGTCTTAGAGCGTATCGTTCTGGTCTTTGATAGTTTCAGATTTTGTTTTGGTAGTTTGGATTTTTGTAGTATGTTGGCTGTTAATTTATGGACATTGTTGGCTTGTTCTTGTGGGAGTAGGAACAGGGAGGATTTTATCTGACTGATTATTTCTTTCTTTGGTATTTTAGTTGAAGTTATTGCAAAGTTTGATCCTTTGTGGAGAGCGGAAATTGTTTCTGAGGAGAAGGCTTTGTTGAATAGATTTTTTATTGTGCTTGATAGAGAAGATGTAACTGTTTTTTTGTGGTGTTAGTTTGTGATTTTTCTGTTTGTCGTTGGGCTGACTATAACACGTAACACGTGTTACAGATGGTTTTGATATTGTGTTTTTTCAAAAAATCACACAACAAATTTTTCATCACCACCTCTTGACTCTATGCGAACTATCATATAAAGGAAGATCTCTCAGGAGCAACTCGGTATCGGGTCGTTCCTCCCTGATGAAGCGGACTGAAATGTTCGCGAAACGTCGGAATCAAACAAAGAAAAATCCACGCGGCTCAAACCCAGAAACCAAATCTAATAAGAATTTACATATATCCTCATAAAAAGAAATCCATCGGAGATCAATCCGAAAAAGGAGCCGGCCATCGGACTAATCTATATATATTTTTAACACGATTTCCAAAGATATTTGAATATAATTTTGAACTATTCATGAGTTGAGCAACCGTCCTGCTGGAAATATATACTCCTTATATCAAAACGGATATTTTGTATCTAGCTCTGATAATAATATATTAAGGAAGTGCAGATATCAATGTGATATTAAGTTTTCTTAGTAAAAATTAAATAATTATCTGACATGCCGCACTAGATATTAATTTCTATATCAAGAAAAATACTTTGTTCAAAAGTATTTGCTATTCTGTGAATCTAAATAGGAAATCTGCAGACTACAAAATCTGATAACAATTACGGATTCGACATCCCCTTAATACATATAAATAAATATTAAGATGTGTATGACAAGCATTACATATTAATCTTAGAATAAATACATTTTAAAATAAACTTTCACATTCATGAACGAATACATAAGATAGGTGACTATTTCAACTTATTATATATGAGATAAGAAGGGGAGGGGGATTATCGACTTAAAAAGAAAAGGAGAAAAATATTATTCTTTCTTACTTTATTTTTAAATTTACGAAAAAAAGAAAATTAATTATAATAAGTTTATGAAAGGGCGGGATGCAAGCATCACTATTTTTTTACCATGATTAGAGCTGAATGATTAGAGCCATGTTGAAAGCTAAAAGAAAAAATAATAAAAAGTAAAAATAATAGTTTGCGACTGATCGTCCATTCGAATCTTCTGGAAACAAGATGAAGGAGCATATTAAACTTTTGCAATGTTCGGGTCAAGTGTTCACTTAAAAGGTTTCATTTGCACGATTTGATTCTAAAAATTACCATAATGCGATCTGAGTGGGAAATTGTACACCCAGATCGTTGGCGGGTAGTCGGAAATTATCAAGGGAAGGTGCACGAGGCAATTATCTGACATCTCAGCCCAAAAGTCACTGACATGCCGGCCTGGCGCTAAGAAGTGAAATGGACACTAAGGAAAGGTATATAAGATCGTCTCCACCTACTAGTATCTAGCCAACCGTTACGAGGCCAGCTGTACCAGTATCAGGGAAAAGCGATAGACATCGGGGGAAAATGCACGAAATGTCCTATCTAATCACTTGAACTAGCTTAGAATTTGCTGGATTTCCCGGGAAAACACATGGCGTGATCAGTTTGGCAGGCTCAAAAAACCATGAACTTAACCGGTGTCGAAGGAAAAATGCACGACAACATCGGTGGTTGGAATCAATCCACAATAGCAACGCACCACTCTCTCTTAACCAATATTAGAGAAAACATCTGACTCGGCTATATTGCGAAAAAAATAACAATCTGGGATTCACCGACTTGTCAGCACGTCCAACGACGATCGACTGACTAATCCCTATCACGCGTCCCCTTCTTCTTTCCGGTGTCACGTATGCGTTCCTACTACTTTATCCATTCTAGCTATTACTTATTATTGTTGTTATCGTCATTAATACCAAAAGGCTCTTTTCGGATCTCTGCTCTCGAGATCTCACAGCCGCGACATCTAAATGTTAACAATCATATGAATCTGTTTTGTTTTACATATAATACAAAGTCTGACAAAATTACACAAATAATTATGATATACTTTAAAAATATATAATCTCATATAAAAATTTCGACGGAACATAAGAATGTCAACTTTAATAAAATAAGTGAGAAATAAAAAATTTGTGGGGATTAATATACAACTCTAATATATCTATTTTAAGATTAATTTACATAAGATTTAACATCAAATAAACTATCTTAAATGTATATCACAAGGAGTTAATGCGAGTTAATGCGAGTTCTTTTCATACCTGTCTAAAATTGACCAATTTTCCATCAGTATTAGACTAGTTAAAGGGTAAATTTCAGAAGCATTACTTCATTTTATTATGTGTGTGTGTGTATGTATGTGCGCATGCGCCAGCACACGCAATAGAATGAAATATATTCAAACAATAAAATATTTATTTAGTGTATAATCTGAACTATCATTTTGATGCATATATGTTCAAATTATTAGGTATGCAAATTAATTTGTTGCTTTTATATTTGGTGTCTTATAATTTTATTTAAAAAATAAGTATTTTCCTGCTTTTTTACGATTTGCAAGTGTGGGTCTTTACGTTTTTAGAACATCATATTCTTTGATGAAGTAGATGATATAACCTCATAAAAAGTAATGAACATGAAGGTGTTCGCAAAGCAACATTTGAAACACTGTATTCTTTTCACACTTTAATTAAAATGAACGCTACTAAAGTTACGGATATAATTTGTTCTACTCTGGGCAAAGGTGTTGTAAAAACGTGCTGAAATCAGACTTTTGTATATATTTTGATCTTTCGGAAATATATCGGCTAATCATAAAAATTTGAAAACAAAGAACTTGAACAACTGTTGAATGAGAACTCCGCTCAAATTTAATAGAAGCTCGCACTACAACTCGGAGTTACTTATCAATACATATTTATACGTTTATATCAGCTAGAAAAAGTTCAAATGAAAAATAAATAAATAGATTTTGCACGAGCTCAGTCCGGAAAACAAAGAGCGAAGTTTCGATACGGCCATGTGAAATTATTACGGATGATGCAAATGAGTATTGTACGACTACTCGTTCGAAACATAGAAAAATGATCTATCGATTCCGAAGGTCAACATTCATACTAAGAAGATTTTGCTATGTATTTGGTGAGATATAAAGGATATATATGGTGTACTCTGAATACAACATAAGCTCAGATAAAAGATATTTAAAAAAGTATTAAAACAATCTTACTCAGATCAATATTCTCGCAAATACTCTATTGAAAAATACAAGACAATTTTATATTTTCTACATAAGTAATGATATCAAGAGGTTTGTGCCAAGTACGAATGATTAATTATTACAGATTTTACTTTTATAAACATATGTGGTTTTGGCTATATATTTATAAATTAAATATATTATTAATATATTAGTAATATATTATTAAATAAAAAATAAAATAATTAGAGAAATACAATAATGAAAAAAATTATAACTTAATAATGAAAACAATTATAACTTACACAAAAAGCACTTGGCGTGCCTTTTTTATAGGCAAATGGTTCTTATTGTAATAATTATCAAAATATTGATTTTCGATGTAATATTAAAAAAAGGCACGCTAAATGCTTTTCGTAAGTTATTATAATTTTTTTAATTATTAAGTAAGTTATTATAATTGTTCTCATTATTGTATTTCTCTAATTATATTATTTTTTATTTAATAATATATTACTAATATATTAATAATATATTTAAATTATAAATATATAGCCAAAACCACATATGTTTATAAAAGTAAAAACTGAAATAGTAGAAAGTATAAAATTGTCTTCTATTTTTTAATGGTGTATTTGCAAGTGTACAATTGATCTGAATAAGGTTGTTTTAATAATATTTTTTTAAATAACGTTTAGCTGAGCTTTTGTTGTAATTTATTTATAACGATTTTTTTTGTAAAGACAAATAATGCTAACGCGCGTGCGTTGGCTTCTTTTTTATTTTTTTTAAAAAGTAATTTTGTTTTTATATCACATCGTTTTTTATAAAATAATATTAAACACTGAAAACGAGTTTCTTTGTTAATAACTTTATACGTCGAACTGGGATATTGTAAATATTTAGGTGTACATAATAAGCAGGTTCTTTAAATTTTTGTTTTAGAATAATTCATTTTTATAAAAAATGTGTCTCTCTCTCTCTCTCTCTCTCTCTCTTTCTCTTATTATTTATTTATTTATTTATTATTTATTATTTTATTATTTATATTCCGACGTCTATACAGTCTATTTAATTTAATAAATTACGAGTCGGTAAATCACTAATCGTAATATCTAACATATCTCTTTTTTTTCTTTTTCACTTTTTTATTATCACCGTATTTATTTTTCTTACTATTTTTCTTTTAATAGTTCAATATTTATTGCATTTAGTTATCTTTCTCTGTCTCTCTTTCTTCCCCTTCTCTTCCTCTCAGAAACATAGTCAACTGACATTTTCTGTATGGAGACGACGACGACGCTTACGTGTAAATTCCTGATTTCTGACTTTTAGCTAAGATATCTTAGCTTCTAGAGAAAAAGTAAAGATAGTTTTATGAAATAATAATAAACCCAAGGAATTGATTAAACCCATCCAAAACCTCATCCGTTCAGCCGTTATAATCGAATGCGAAATCTTGCCTGTGTTCAACTAAAGTCGCCGTGTAAGTATACACAGTCGGCCGCGAGTTGCTTCGCACTTGCACTTGACTTTGCGACACTCCCGTGTCGCTTGATTGCTAGATCTTTGTTGGACTGTTACTACAAACCGTTATCAATAACAATTCATCCGTTTGAGTAATGCATTGGAGCAAGAAAAGTTATATATTGGTCGGAAAACTATACAAGTCATTTTGTAGTACGACTACGCTCGGTTATGTGCCACAAAGGATGTTTATATATGCCTTAGATTCATGCGTTTTATTTATTAGACTTACAAGGGGAACACCAGGTGACTGCTCCGAGGATTTTGATGCGCTTTTTACAGGCAAAAGTTCTTAGGCGAAAAAAGACAACATGTGTGCGGCTCTTTCAGCCAATAAGCCATAGTTTCGAAGAAATCGATTTTTAAATATGACTAGTCGGCCGCGGCACATTTGATACGTTCGATCGTCACTATTGAACAGCAGCAGCGTGGCACAGTAGGTAAGACGTTGACTTCGTACACAGTAGACAGTAGGTTGCATGTTCAAATCTTGTCTCTTGCATTTTTTTTATTAAAAATTTGTTCTTATGTGTAATTATTTATATTACTATTATATATATTATAATATAAATTTTCAAATTAGTAGGTAATTTATTCTCTTATTTGTTGTCTTATTTTTCTTTTTTTCCTTATCAGTCACGCTATGATAAACAAAGATTGTGAAGTTTATGCCGACATGTCACTCTTTAACGATTCTGTATTATTTGAGAAAATTATTAGAAAATTTTCGTCATGTTGCTCGTAATCACTCACGTTTTTATTATATTTTTATTTATGTGTCCATATGAATATCAACAATGACGACGACAACAATGACGATAATAATAATTATTCTATACGTGAATATTGAATCATTTACTAATTTGTAAATTTATAAAATTTCATTAAAATCAAAAAATAATAAAAATTAATAACATTAAATTAAAATGAAGTTTATAAAGATAATAATATTTCTTTATATATATTTTTCAAATTATTACGATAATTATTTAAAAATTTTAAAATTTCATTTACAAAAAAATATATTAATATAATTAAATAAATAATATTTTTCGTGTATATCTACGATAATATAAATAATTAAGGATAAGAACAAATTTTTAATAAAAAAAGATGCGCGAGATGAGATTTGAACAAGCAACCTACTGCGTACGAAGCCAACGTCTTACCTACTGCACTACTGCTGTTACTGTTCAATAGTGACGGTCGAACGTATCAAGTGTGTCGTGGCCGACTAGAGTTATTTTTAAAAATCGATTTCTTCAAAACTATGACCCATTGGCTGAAACGGTCGGACACGTGTCGTTTTTTTCGCCCAAAAACAGCATGTAAAAAGCGCATTAAAATCCCCGGAGCAGTCACCTAGTGTTACTCTTGTTAGTCTTGCCACTATTCTGATCTTTTCAACATTAATACACACGATACTCTGATATACATTCTAAGGACAGTGAAAGAGGTGAAAAGTTTTTGAAAACTTTATACTTTCTCAAAATAGCCAAGTTTATTTCGCGAGGATATTTATTAGCTCTAATAGATGGGACAATGTTATAGAAAATCATGAAGATTATTTCGAACATTAAACTTGTATTTGATTTTTTATGAATAAACTTTGAATTTTGTGAGAAAGGACACCGAGTTCATTGCACATCTAATAATAATTATTTATCTTTTAAAATGTAACAAGTCCGGGACTTTGATGTCTTAATTCGGAGGGACACAGTTTGGTTTGCATAATTTTCCCGGTTCAATGTTGTCTGAAGTTTATCAATTCAACCTATTAGTTTAGCGTTTTTAGGTTAGCCTTTGGATTTCAGAGAATTTCTTGAGGAACACCAATTTTCCCATTATTGATATTACTAAAAAAAATTCATACCTTATTATTTCATACCTATTTATTACAAAATTATTAAATTAAACTATTATTATACTACTTATTAAAGAATAGTAATAAGATAAAAGAATGATATTCATTATTCCTCTTAGTATATAGTATTATTACTCAAGAAATTATTAGAAATTATTGTTAATTTATGACAACATAATTATTATTATTGTTAGTTTATGACAATATAATTATTAATTTGACAAATACTTTGTATTAAAAATAATAAATATAATAAAATAAATAAATAATAAGAATAATAAATATAATAAAATTAATAAATAATAAGAATAATAAATATAATAAAATTAATAAGTAAAAAAAATAATTAAGTAAAATAAAAAATTAACCAAGAAAAGTTTACGTTAATAATACGGTTGGTCGAATCTGACCAGGAGAGCACACCGAGTGGACAAATTAGATTTTATACTTATTAAAATAGTACAATCTCACTTAACCTTTGGCCAATTTTTGGAGTCTCCTGGTCCATTGTGTGTTGGGGTCAACATGACCCCAGGTGATTATCCCGGGTTACAGGAACATAATTTATTTATTTATAAATCAGAATCGGGCATTATTTGTATATTTTATTTTGTTTGTTATTTAGATAAAATTAAATTCATTATTTCTATTATTCTGAATATTTGTTTCTGAATATTCGTCACTTATTATTTATCTTATTATTTTTCTCAATTATTTATTTTCTGCAGATATAAATAATAATAATATGATATGAAAAATTGAAAGAAATAAATTGAAAGAAAGTTTGAATTTCCCTCCCTCTCTCTCTCTCTCTCTCTCTC
>NW_022639517.1:788229-794124 GCF_010583005.1 Odontomachus brunneus | reverse complement strand
CTCTCTCTCTCTCTCTCTCTCTCTCTCTCTCTCTCTCTCTCTCTCTCTCTCCCTCTCTCTCGACTGTTTAGTGACTAAGATTTAATCAAATACACATGAGTTTATACAAAGTGATTTCCTAAGCAAATACAAAAAATTTTAAGCATAATTAAAAATTTTATCTTCAAACATTTTTTCGGTTTTAGAAATGTTCACTTTTTTTCACAAATTTGACACCCTACATTTTGAAAACAAAATATTTTAGGACATACGTTTATAAAATATTTTCCCATAAAATAAATATCCCCTAAAAAATATCATTTTAAATGTTTATTTTATATAGACGTTAACCTATAAGGGTGAGTAAAAAGTTCCAGACCGGTGAAATAACCGATCTAAAAAACTAAGCATTTTCGAAAAAAATATTTCCTACAAAAGTTGTAGGGTTTTAAATGATCTATTTAATGATCTGGTCAGTTTGACCTTGGATGGCGTCGCCAAGATCAGGTCAAAGTTAATATATCTTTTTTAAATAAAAATATGTATTTTTTATTATGGAATTTTATTCTACGTAAAAAAACAAACAATTTTTGTTTAAATAATTTTTTCATACGATTCCTATTTTTTAAGATATTTGCGGAAATATCTACAAAATTATTGGTTTCAATAATTTTTTACTCGAATTTTATCAACTTTACCAAAAAATAGCAAGAGATAAAAATTGCTTATTTTTGTCTCATATAGCTTTGACAATTTTTTCAGAATTTTTTATTAACTTTTTAGTACTGCGTTTTCTTGCATTTTCTTGAAGTACTAAAAAGTTAATTAAAAATTCTAAAAAATTCTGAGAGCTCTATGAGACAAAAATAAGCAATTTTTATCTCTTGCCATTTTTTGCGGTAAAGTTGATAGAATTCGAGTAAGAAATTATTGAAAACAATAATTTTGTAGATATTTCCGCAAATATCTTAAAAAATAGGAGACGTATGAAAAAATTTTTGAAACAAAAGTTGTTTTTTTCCTTACGTAGAATAAAATTTCGTAATAAAAAGATATATATTTTTATTTAAAAAAGCGAAGTTAACCTTGACCTGACCTTGGCGACGCCATCCAAGGTTAGACTGACCAGATCAGAGAATAGATCATTAAGAATCCTACAACTTTTGTAGGAAACATTTTTTTCGGAAATGCTTAGTTTTCGAGATATTTCACCGGTCTGGGACTTTTTACTTATCCTGTATAATAACACTACAACTGACAGAAGAACGTAAACAAAGGTAGGATACATAAATAATCAAAAGATTATTTACATTTGTACATATTCATGCTTTTGATTTAACTCTTTAATTATGTTGCACATATTCAGCGTTCTCTAAGTTTCATGAAATTAGATTTTTCAAGTTAAGAAATATGGGAACATTTATAAAGATTTAAAGAGATTTAAAGTAGATAAAGGTCGTTCTACATTAATTGCAAAATCGATGCAAGTAAATGCAATGCTTATTGTGATAGCTAATTACAAGCATCAGTGATAGTATTGAAGCTTCTGATCAGCTGTCGTGATAAGCATTATGTTTACTTGTGATCGATTTCGTGTCTAATGTAAAACAACCTTAAGAGTTATATCCATTTTTTTAATAACTTCTAGATGCATTGTACATGTTTTATATACAGGGTGTCTCATTTTAAATGTTACTCACTTAACCTTCAATAACCTTGTGGATCATGTAAAGATTAATTTAGTATTTTTTAAATAGCATCACATAGTTTATTTATATAAATCGGTTTCTCTGTTTATTCTGTATATAAAATTACTAGAGTTAAATTGTCGAAAAATGAATACTTTCCGAGATATTTTATTCTGATACTTTTAAGTACAAAGTAATAAAATATACAATATATTGTAAACTATTCACTTTCCGATCCCTATATATCTAGATTTATTACATACATATACACATGCGCACACATATGCACACGCATATAAAAAATAAAAATGAAAGAAGACAAAATAATAAATGTACAAATAATAAATAATATGATGACGAATATCATGAATAAATCGTAATGCGTATAACAATTACAAACATGCACGAGTAATAATTAATGTAATTAAGAAATAATTATGCACATTCGAATAAAAAAATAATGTATATAACGAATAATACGAATAACAAACAATGCAAATAAAAGATAAAATTTTATGTAAATATTAAATAAATAAAAATGTATTCCCAACTCTACGTGTATCTGTCCAAACGATGTTAAAGTAAACCATGTTCGTTTAAATTATTATACATGAGAAAAATAGATTTTACAATTATTACAAACATATTTACTATAACAATAAATTAACCTGCCGGTAACTGTTTGATTATGATGCGAATGCCTGTAAACTTGTAACTTCGAGATTAATATGAATTTTTAAACCATATCATATATACTTCCTATTCTTAAGATCATAAACAAAAAATTAAAAAAAATTGAGTTTTTATGTCTCGAAAGTATGATCTAATTTTTTAATATACTTACACAATTTTATATTTGATTTTAATTTTATATTAGGTATTTACTATTATGATTCATTAAGTTATTTCTTTTAGAACTGAAATATATGAAATATATGGTAGTAGAAGGCACAATTATCTACTACAATCACATTTCATGACAATTCAATATTGTTCAGTATTGGCAAACATCGAATTAGCACACAGGTATATATGAGAAAAGATATTAGGAAGTAACTCTATAAAATTCCACTATTACAAACTCTATTATCTAGTAAAATTATGCTTACTCAATTAAAGTTATCATTATAAAATTATCATATTATTTTTTAATATTATTAAAAATTTAAAAATTCGTTTGTCTTATGTAATCTACTTACGAGCATTTTTTTTATATAATTTATTTTTGCAAAATAAAATATTGGGATCGTATAATATAGTTACTTGTATTAGTTATATAAACAAAATTAAAATTCTCTGCTCAAAAATATTTTATAATTATAACATTTATTATATATATTTACATATATTATATATATATTATATATTATTTATTATATTATTATAAAATCAACCTATTTTTATATTAAATTAGAATTATAAAATTTAAGATATACAGAAAATATTTACAGAAGATATCCAAAATGTGACACTTAATAGTTTTTGTAAACAATTTTTCACACACATACAACGTATAATGTAGAAGTTCAAAGCAACTATGTTAGATACTTTAATCTATATATGAGATATGATTTTAATTACATGAAAAGAAAATGATCGTAAATAGACTAAGATAATCGAATTTTTTAATTTTGGCTCTTTTATAAATACATGATAATTTTATTTAATTAAAAGGTAATTTTAATATAAATTAATCTTATAATAGAAAAATTTTTTGAAATTGCTATTTGATATTGTTTGTTCTGTACTACTCGTTACTAACTCCACTCGATATTGCCTATATTTCGGACAGCATTCAGTGAATTATGGTAAGATTATATAGTACATGGTTCTATAGTATGTGGGCTCTTTCTCTCTCTCTCTCTCTCTCTCTCTCTCTCTCTCTCATATATATTTCAATCTCAATAGAAATAACTTGCAAAGACATTATTGTAAACACTCATTTTTTGCTTTTATATTGCAATATTTACATGCGGAATTATAGAATATTTATAATGCTGTATCCCATTTGGATATACAATAATATTATTTTGTAAAGAAAATAACGCATATTAACGCTTATATATTCTGATATATATACATATATATATATATATATATATATATATATATATATATATATAAAATTGGATTTTCCTACAATACCAGCATTTAACTCTTTGACCTGTTTTCTTTTTTTTCTTGTTATATTAAATATCATTAAAGCTTTTATTTTTTTCATTGCGCATACGCGCACGTATGCACATATATACATAGACATACACATATACAATACCGATAATATTTAATATATATATGGAATTTTCTAAGTGTTAACTACACTCGGTCAGGATATATTTAGGTATGAGATCATCGATCCTGCTGGTATGTTCAAGGTTGATTATGACCACTAGTTCTTACTTTCGCTTCTCGTAGCTGCTGATTTGACGGTAAGCAGCAAAACGTGGACGGTTCCTCGTCACTCTTCCTTGCTTTTTTCTCTGCCATATATCGTTTCATTCATGGCCGACTACATTCCTACGGAATCAAATCTATGGCGCACCTACGAGTCCTTAGATCCTTGCAATCTTTGTTGAATATATACCGATATTAGATTATTCGATTGCATTTGTATGCGTAGGTAATTCTTAGATTTGTAAATTCCTGAATTTTTAAAGTCTTATCAAAATAATATAATATAATATATGTAATAATATAAAATATAATTTAATAATATACAAATTAATTGTATTAATTATATATTATTAGACATTAGAAATATCACACACATACATGCACATACACAACATACACACACACATATACAAAGTGTTAAATTTTAAGCGTTACAGATCAAATATTTTGAAAACTAAATAAAATATCGGGTTCATGTTTTTTAGATTATATTGTTTCGGGGAGAGGAGGGCACGCATTTTTTTATAAAATGAATTTGATTTTGGGTGGACATGTTAAGATGAGATGAATGTCAAATTCATGTTTTTAAATGGAACTTTAATTTTTTAAACATTTACATTTATAGCTCTTCTGAGAAACATATAAGTGGAAAAATTAAATTTATTTCAATTATACATATACAGGGTGTTCCCAAAAGGTGGTACCAACTTTTAGGAGTATGTAGTACTCGTTAAAACAAACCAAAAACTCTTAATGAACAGTATTCTGAAAACCTTTTATTACTGAGTTAGAAGCATTTTGTTCTGTGAAAAATAGAAAATAAATTAAATCTACAATAAATGTTCAATGTGCCTTCAGCTCATATCAATACACATTTCGGCATGTTTCGTCATTGAAGGTAAAAGAGTCCAGGTTTATTTCGTATTTATTGACAACAGTTTCCAAGTCTCTTAGTCAGTTTATTCACGGATGCCCGTATGTGACCACTTAATTACGTAGGGATTGTTGTATTCAACTTTGGATTGTGGACCGTGTCTAGTTTTGTGTTATTTGAAAAATGGCTAACTTTACACAAATTCTGAAATGACGGATATTCATTTTATGTATGGCAGAGCAAAGGGCAATGCTTCAAAAGCAGCACTCTTGTATTTGAACGTGTTCGATCTTCAATGAGGAGACGTGTCGAATTGTGTGTTGAAATGGACAGAGGGCACATTGAACATTTAATTTCATTTTGTAAATTTTAGTTTATTTTCTGTTTTTTACAGAACAAAATGATTTATAACTCAGAAATAAAAGGTTTTTGGAGTACTGTTCATTAAGTTTTTGGTTTGTTTTAACGAATACTACATAACCCTAAAATTTGGTACCACCTTTTGGGAACACCCTGTATATTTTAATCTTCAAAAAACAATGAACAAAAGAACGGAACAAAAATGCGCAATTGATTAGCTCAATTTATAATAAATGTTCAAAAATTCCTCCATTTGCTTCAACACAAAGATGACATCGTCGAAATTCGGGTTAACGATTCTGTTTCTGTTGCAATGCCTCATCGATAAGAGTTGTGAAAGTAAATACAAAATATCCTTGTGAAGCACGCTTCATTAATAAGCAATATTGAGGGGAAACAGAGGACTTCAACATAAACATTTTTTGTACAGAAACATAAGCACTATTGAAACAGAAGCAGAATTGGTAGCCCGAATAACTGCTGCAGCATATTCGGTTCAGAATATTATTGCAGTCTTCGAGCGTGTGAGACAAGCAATGTTTTGACGATGTCATCTTTGTGTTGAAGCAAATGGAGGAATTTTTGAACATTTATTATAAA
>NW_022639517.1:782663-785117 GCF_010583005.1 Odontomachus brunneus | reverse complement strand
ATATATATATATATATATATATATATATATATATATATATATAAAATTGGATTTTCCTACAATACCAGCATTTAACTCTTTGACCTGTTTTCTTTTTTTTCTTGTTATATTAAATATCATTAAAGCTTTTATTTTTTTCATTGCGCATACGCGCACGTATGCACATATATACATAGACATACACATATACAATACCGATAATATTTAATATATATATGGAATTTTCTAAGTGTTAACTACACTCGGTCAGGATATATTTAGGTATGAGATCATCGATCCTGCTGGTATGTTCAAGGTTGATTATGACCACTAGTTCTTACTTTCGCTTCTCGTAGCTGCTGATTTGACGGTAAGCAGCAAAACGTGGACGGTTCCTCGTCACTCTTCCTTGCTTTTTTCTCTGCCATATATCGTTTCATTCATGGCCGACTACATTCCTACGGAATCAAATCTATGGCGCACCTACGAGTCCTTAGATCCTTGCAATCTTTGTTGAATATATACCGATATTAGATTATTCGATTGCATTTGTATGCGTAGGTAATTCTTAGATTTGTAAATTCCTGAATTTTTAAAGTCTTATCAAAATAATATAATATAATATATGTAATAATATAAAATATAATTTAATAATATACAAATTAATTGTATTAATTATATATTATTAGACATTAGAAATATCACACACATACATGCACATACACAACATACACACACACATATACAAAGTGTTAAATTTTAAGCGTTACAGATCAAATATTTTGAAAACTAAATAAAATATCGGGTTCATGTTTTTTAGATTATATTGTTTCGGGGAGAGGAGGGCACGCATTTTTTTATAAAATGAATTTGATTTTGGGTGGACATGTTAAGATGAGATGAATGTCAAATTCATGTTTTTAAATGGAACTTTAATTTTTTAAACATTTACATTTATAGCTCTTCTGAGAAACATATAAGTGGAAAAATTAAATTTATTTCAATTATACATATACAGGGTGTTCCCAAAAGGTGGTACCAACTTTTAGGAGTATGTAGTACTCGTTAAAACAAACCAAAAACTCTTAATGAACAGTATTCTGAAAACCTTTTATTACTGAGTTAGAAGCATTTTGTTCTGTGAAAAATAGAAAATAAATTAAATCTACAATAAATGTTCAATGTGCCTTCAGCTCATATCAATACACATTTCGGCATGTTTCGTCATTGAAGGTAAAAGAGTCCAGGTTTATTTCGTATTTATTGACAACAGTTTCCAAGTCTCTTAGTCAGTTTATTCACGGATGCCCGTATGTGACCACTTAATTACGTAGGGATTGTTGTATTCAACTTTGGATTGTGGACCGTGTCTAGTTTTGTGTTATTTGAAAAATGGCTAACTTTACACAAATTCTGAAATGACGGATATTCATTTTATGTATGGCAGAGCAAAGGGCAATGCTTCAAAAGCAGCACTCTTGTATTTGAACGTGTTCGATCTTCAATGAGGAGACGTGTCGAATTGTGTGTTGAAATGGACAGAGGGCACATTGAACATTTAATTTCATTTTGTAAATTTTAGTTTATTTTCTGTTTTTTACAGAACAAAATGATTTATAACTCAGAAATAAAAGGTTTTTGGAGTACTGTTCATTAAGTTTTTGGTTTGTTTTAACGAATACTACATAACCCTAAAATTTGGTACCACCTTTTGGGAACACCCTGTATATTTTAATCTTCAAAAAACAATGAACAAAAGAACGGAACAAAAATGCGCAATTGATTAGCTCAATTTATAATAAATGTTCAAAAATTCCTCCATTTGCTTCAACACAAAGATGACATCGTCGAAATTCGGGTTAACGATTCTGTTTCTGTTGCAATGCCTCATCGATAAGAGTTGTGAAAGTAAATACAAAATATCCTTGTGAAGCACGCTTCATTAATAAGCAATATTGAGGGGAAACAGAGGACTTCAACATAAACATTTTTTGTACAGAAACATAAGCACTATTGAAACAGAAGCAGAATTGGTAGCCCGAATAACTGCTGCAGCATATTCGGTTCAGAATATTATTGCAGTCTTCGAGCGTGTGAGACAAGCAATGTTTCGACGATGTCATCTTTGTGTTGAAGCAAATGGAGGAATTTTTGAACATTTATTATAAACTGAGCTAATCAATTGCACACTTTTGTTCCGTTCTTTTGTTAATTGCTTTTTGAAGATTAAAATATGAATGTATAATTGAAATAAATTTAATTTTTCCACTTATATGTTTGTTTTTTATTAAAATAATAAAATTCCTATCTTGTACCCTGTAGTATTAAAACGAAGAGTCGTAGAGAAAAAATTATTAATAAAATATGTTTGTTTTTATGTCCTTTATTTCCTCTCAAAGTTTGTTGGTCTAATTTTTTTACTGTATATACATATATATATATATATATATATATATATATATATATATATATATA
>NW_022639517.1:782099-782506 GCF_010583005.1 Odontomachus brunneus | reverse complement strand
AATAAAAGTTGTAAGGCTTAAAAAGTCGCATTTAATGACAGTAGTTATTTGACCTAAGATGACGTCGCCAAGGTCAGGACAAGGTTAACTTTGCTTTTTTAAATAGAAATACATATTTTTTATTACGGCATTTTATTCTACGTGAAACAACTTTTGCTTGAAAAAATT
Organism: Odontomachus brunneus; assembly: GCF_010583005.1. Taxonomy (NCBI): domain Eukaryota; kingdom Metazoa; phylum Arthropoda; class Insecta; order Hymenoptera; family Formicidae; genus Odontomachus; species Odontomachus brunneus. The sequence continues at coordinate 782,338 of NW_022639517.1, read as the reverse complement.
TTTTATACGACCTCTATTTTCTAAGATATTTACGTAAATATCTACAAAATTATTGGTTTCAATAATTTTTTACTTGAATTCTATCAACTTTACCGAAAAATATTAAGAGATAAAAATTATTTATTTTGTTCTCATAGTGCTCTGAGAATTTTTTCAGAATTTTATATTAATTTTTTAGTAGTGCATTTTTTTGCATTTTCTTGAAGTACTAAAAAGTTAACAAAAAAGTCTGAAAAAAT
>NW_022639517.1:781964-782089 GCF_010583005.1 Odontomachus brunneus | reverse complement strand
GACGATGTCATCTTTGTGTTGAAGCAAATGGAGGAATTTTTGAACATTTATTATAAACTGAGCTAATCAATTGCACACTTTTGTTCCGTTCTTTTGTTAATTGCTTTTTGAAGATTAAAATATGA
>NW_022639517.1:780860-781954 GCF_010583005.1 Odontomachus brunneus | reverse complement strand
AAAAATATGTATTTTTATTTAAAAAAGCAAAGTTGACCTTGTCCTGACCTTGGCGACGTCATCTTAGGTCAAATAACTACTATCATTAAATGCGACTTTTTAAGCCTTACAACTTTTATTGGAAACATTTTTTTCTAAAATGCTCCCCCGCCGAGTTATCTTGCCGTTCCGGTACTTTTGCTATACTCTGTATATATACAGGGTGCGGCGCCAAAATCCGGACAAATTATACATTTTTCCAAACATATTTTTTATTCTAAAAAACGAAAAGGTTTACAAAATTTTTTTAACCACATTGTAAGGCCATAAAGAACACATTTACTCAATATATCCCCTGTTTGCTTGAATGACCGCCTCTATTATCGGTCTGAAGCGTGCGTAGGCGCGCTTTAATGTGTCACAGTCCATATCGGTGAATGCTGCTTCAATAGTGGCTCTCAATGTGACGTTTGAATGTCTGAACTTGTTCGTGACTCTTTCAACTACGCTCCATACATAGAAGTCCAAAGGATTCAAATCTGAGCTGTTGGGGAGGCCAGAATTCTTTCGACCAAAACATGTCGACGTTGTCTGACAACCAATTTTGCACCAAATAGCTCACTTTAATTGTGTAAGACTTGTAACGGAGGTCCTGCTCGACGATTCGATGCATAATTTTCTCGCTCACACCAGCAACCGACGACAATTTTCGGATCGTCTGTCCAGGATCCTCAAAAATCAACTCCTGAGCCCGTTGAATGATCGGGCGTCCTGAGTGGGTTTTCCTCACCGGTGTTGCAAAACCTTCGTTGGACTTCTCCGACTCATTGTACTTTGCGATGACATCATACACAGTCGATTTCGGGTACCTGAAGAACCGAATGATTTCTGTCGCCGAGCGCCCAGCGCGAACACTTTCGATAATCGCGGCTCTTCGGTTATACTCCGCACTTGGTTTCAACATTGCAACTGTTTCGAGGTTATGATGGTTTAGTACATGCGTCAAGCTATTTGAATGCTAATCGCGACATCTACCAGTAAAAAACGGCGAGAATTTCAAATTAAATTTTGTCTGGATTTTGGCGCCGCACCCTGTATATATATATATATATATA
>NW_022639517.1:765225-780833 GCF_010583005.1 Odontomachus brunneus | reverse complement strand
CAAGGGGACTCACGTAAATAAAGCACCCCAAAGGGAACAAAAAACTACCACGTCCACGCCGTTGTTCCTGGGTAGTGCTAAGAGTAGTAATTTCTATTAATTTCGGCTAAAAATTTCGTCCGCCATCTTGGTCCGCCATCTTGGATCCGCCATTTTGAATTTTGCAAATCTGACTTCAGATTCGTGATCAGCAACCCCAAAAACCCTCGTAAACTTAATTTGGTGCAAATCGGTTGACTAAAATTTTTGTCCGCCATCTTCGTCCGCCATCTTGAAAATTTTAAAACAGCCAAAGTTATATCTGAACGTAAAATTTTCCGCTTTTTCATTTTCCGGTGTCAAAAAGGGGGGTTTCTATTTTAAAAAAACCACTTCCGGTTGAAGTAACCCACTTTCGGTCAAAATCAAAAGTTGAAAGGTACGCCATTTTGGTTCCCTCTCGAAACCCTACAACTTTTATATGAAACTTTTTTCGATTCCTGGCCACACAAACGAGTTATTGGAGGTGATAGATTCAGATGACTCACCTTGTATATAATTGGGACTCAAGGATCGTGTCTAAGTATGAAAGATAGATTCGCCGCGTACGTTAGTCGAAGAAAAATTTCGATACGTGCGTTTGACATGCTGGACATAATTATCCTCCTACTATCATATTAATATTATATAAAAGTAATATTAGTATTTAATAGCACTAAGATATCCGTGCCTGCTCCTTATTTGCCTCTTCAAATCTTACTGTTAGTTATTCTAAAAAGGAGCTTTCTATAATTTCTGTATAATTTTAGTTGTTATAAAATTTTTTAATTTTGAAAAAATAATGAGTAGAGATGGAGATAAATTAAAAAAGTTTTACATTTTCGAAAAATGTGAATATACTTATAATAATTTTATATAATAATTTTTCGTGGCTCTTAATAAAAATATTTCAAGTAAAAATTTTATGAAATTCATATCATTAATAGCTATCATATATAATAAGCTATCAGTAATAGCTATTATTTATAGATATTTGCATGCGTTATTATTAGTGCCCGCATTGCATATGCAACAAAATATTCTACAGAGTGTTTACGAATTTCACCGACAAACTGATAGGATATATTCGTAGTCAATAGAGGATCAATTTTTCATTATGTTTATTTGATCAGATCTGCCTCACTACGGAATTATCGGGCGTGAAAGTCAGTGAAAGTAAGATAAGATTATTATCAGTCGTTTCGCAAAGACAAGTCTGAAGCCGTTATTATTGTTCTTCTTTTGTTTACATCACGCTATGCTCCTTGTCAAACAAGTGACACGCAAGCTCTTGACGCTTATTTGATTCTCAATATCTTTTTAGATTTTTCCGCCGTGTGACTCCAAAAAAGTGAAAATTGTGTTTTTAAGCGTCGTTGTAACTGCTAACAAATCTCAATAAAGTTGTTTTGCACTCTCTGTACCAATGTCTTTTTTAATAATAATAACGTTTTATGACTGCACTGACTTTCACGCCCGATATCTCCGTAGCGAGCAGATCTGTCCAAATAAACATAATGAAAAATTGATCCTCTCAAAAAATTGATCTCAAAAATTGACCACGAATACATCTCATCAGTTTGTCGGTGGAATTCATGGAATACACCCTGTATATTACCAAATGTATATGTATGTACAAATAACAATATTGCAATGTTTTTTAATAAAAAAAATAAAAGAAATTAGGAAATAAAAATAAGTAAAAATTTTCAAATTATAAAATAAAAAAGAAAATGGCAAAATATGTTGACAGTTTAAGAATAATTAATATTACAATAAATAAATTAATTAATACAGAGTGTCTGACTTGTACCGTATCAGAGATAGGGCCGTCGAGATAAATCCGGTAAGACACCACGTAAATAAAACAATTAAAATACAGGGAAAGCATCAATATATTCGTATGTAATTTGGTACAAAGTATTAACAAATATAAAAAATGAAATTATGCAATGTAGCTTCCATCAGTTTCTACGATCTTCTCGACTCTGGATTTAAAATAGCTGTAGGCATACTTGACCTCCTCTTTATTCAAATGTATCATCACCTTCATGATGGAGGACTTCAGAGCATCTTTAGTATTGTGATGCTTTGCATTAACCTTTGCCTCGACCACGCTCCATACGTAATAGTCAAAAACGTTGCAGTCGGGATTAGAGGGAGACCATAAAGGGGGGGGGGGGCAGAGGTAGGGAAAATTGTTGTAAAGCCAGGCCTGAGTTTTCCTTGTTTTGTGAGCTGATGCCGAGTTCTACTGGAACACAGTCCCTTCCAACGGCTATTTCACCCATCCAGGGCTTTACAACCGTCTCTATCACATTGATGTAACTGTCGGCGTCACCTTCAGACTCTCCTCGAAGAAATGGGGAACCATGACGTCATCAACTTAATTGGCTACCGAGTCATAGGTTGATATTCATAATCGGATTTTATATTCAAGACCATCTTAAATTCATCTTCAGATACTGTACGGATTATTTCATTGGCTATGAAGTATCTGAAGATAAACTTAAGACGGTTTTGAATATAATACCCGATCATAGACGCTAATTAATCATTGACTGTATCAAGACAGCAAGTGGGTGCATCTAGTGGCTGTGCATTCAACAGCAAAGGAACTAGGGCTGAGTTCCCTCTTAGCGCGTCACGCGTCGCGTCGTCCGTCGTGTCATGAGTTAAACCAATCAAATCGTCCCATTTTATTGCGTAATTAGGATGCGTCAAATAGGATGGTTTCAAATCGAAAAAGTCAATAGGGACCTGATTAGGACATAACTTATGGACTTAAAATTCAAATAAACTATCAAATTGCTACCATAAAACGAAACACAAATTTATTTGTCAAACTCGTCATTTCTTCAATATTTTTGTCAAAAATTGACATTCCATAATATGTTTTAAAATAAAAATTTTGAGCGTAATTTTAAATTTGTTGGAGATTTAGCAAAAATTATCAGAAATAGAATTTTTTAATTTTTTCTCGTAGAATACGAGTATTTTAAGTAAGCTGTTTTGAAGTTATCGAGTTTTTTATAGTAAGATGTCTATCCCATGAAGATAAGATCGGAGGATGATCCGGACAAGGAAGACAAGATATAGATCTAGTTAACGAAAGCAAGATAAGTAATTGTCTAGCAAAGATAAGACTGGAAGAGTTTATAATTATTGTTCAAAATGTCCATCAACAGTTTGACAACTATCATGATAAATATCCTGATAATTATCCTGACTAAAAAGATGAAGTTTTATAAAAATAAGTCAGATAAAAGTTTCATGCTAATTTTTGATAAAAGATTGTAAAACATTTAATGATTTTTCTGATTATATTGCTAATAGTGATCTATCTAGCATTGCACACTTCCAGTTTCCTCAAAACACTGTATTGTATCAACAGTAGATTTTGAAATGGCAGTATCTTGATTACGAAAAGTTTCATTGAGAAGTCGTCTAATATTATTATACGATTTTAACCGATCACCTCATCCTCTCATTGTCATAAGAGATACATTCTCGTTTTGAAAAATGTAGCATATTGGCAAGCAGAAATGATAAGTCAAACCTAATAAATTAATACTTACAAGGAACATTCGCGAAGTGTGTTTCCGATTTCGATGAAATTTAGCATATTTATAGAGTGGCCAAAAATCAAAGATGTATATTTTTTTTATTGGCAATGGCGCAAATTTAAGGGGTTAAACTCAAAGTTCCATGCCCTTTTTACTATCTCTAACTACTGGAGATAGAAAAAAACTTTTTAGACAAAAGTTATGCGATTTTTTATAAAAAATAAAATGGGTTAAAAAGTTTTTTTCTATCTCCAATAGTTACAGAGATAGCAAAAAGGACATGAAACTTTGAGAGATAGTTTACTCTTTAAACCTGAGCTATTGCCGATAAAAAAATATGGGTCTCTTATTTTTGGCCATTCTATAAATATGCCAAGTTTCATCGAAATCGGAGATATACACTTCGCGAATGTTCCTTGTTAGATCAATTCAAAGTCTAGAGACAGACACTTTAAAGACAGTGCTGAAGAATAACGCACAGAATGAAATGCAACTCAGAACAACTAGTTTAAAATTGTTTCTAAACAATATTGAAAGAAGTAAAGGAATTTCAGTCTCCAGTTTGCGATCTACTAAATTGTAATAAATATTAAATAAATAATTGTAATAATATTAAATAAATAGACTTAAAAAGTAAAAGTTGAACAGAAGAATAGTTAATATAACGAAAAATTAAAAAAAGCTTAAGTAAATCAAATGCTTACAACAATAATATCTAGATTTTATTCAAAATATACTCGGAATTGTGAAAAAAAAGTCTTACAATGTTCTAGATGAGAAGACACCGCAACAGCTCGAGCAAGGTTCGTTAATTCCTTCAAACTAACTAGTTCGTATACTCAAAGAATGTGTAGTAGATTGAATCATGCTGATCATGTCTTAGTTGACTGACAATTACCGATCTCCTCTTCGTGGACTAGTCATCTTACCATAAAAAACTTAATAACTTCGAAACGGTTTATTTAAAGGAGATACAATTATAACGTTTTGGAAAGGTCTAAAGAAGAGCTATAAGAATATGCAATGAAAGATAAGGGATTCGATTACAAAAATTCAAGGTGACTTTGGCGATGTCATCCAAAGTCAAACTGATCAGTAAATAAATCTTTTTATACTCTACAACTTTTTATTTGAAACAGTTTTCTACAAACCTTATACTTTTTAGATATTTTGTGGTGCCGATATTTTTTCCTCACTCTATATAGCATCTCAAATCCTGTATTTATACAGAATGAAGCACTTAAAACTATCTGAATACAATACTCTCTTGATAACTTTCGATCCAAAGGCTGTAGGAGCGGAAAATTCTTGGAAACGGAATGTTATTGAGAGCCCCTTCTTCTGACGGCGCATGCATGTTAGCCCGTGATCGGCTGGTAAATAAAAGTCTTGGCCATTGAGAAGGAAGAAGAAACTGTATAACCTTTAACATAACCTTCCATCATTATTCGGCTGTGTTCCATTACACGCGCCTGCGGCAACGTCGATATAGTGGGGACGCAATATTAGTATTAGTGAGTGTACGTGTAGAAGGGGAATAGCTTGTGCGGAAAGTTATCCAGAGGAAAGTTATCGAGAGAGTACTGTAACTTATAAATTATGTTTTATGAAAAATTGTTATATACAAAAGTTGCATGATTTTGGGGAAGTCATTAGATAATATATGTATTGTTTTTAAAGTGGAAGCTTTTCCGAAATTTTAAGATCAACTTTGATTTTTTATATGAAACTACTCATATTGTTTTAGATAAATATATTTCTTATAATATTATACGTAAAATGTTATAAAGGTGATATAAAAATTGAATAGTTTACGAAAAATATTTTATTTTAATGCGACATATTTTGACATAAAATACAAAATATCTCGTTAAATATTCAGTTTTTAATATTCCTATCTTCATACTTTTATGCATAGAATAATGAAATCAATAGGACTGCGTATTTAAAACTATAAGATAAAGGAAAAATATATAATATTCAATATATCCTTTTTTTAGAAGCATTTATACGTTTTCTTTGCACCGATTTATTTAATATTTAATTTATAAGGTATAAGAGAATTTAAAACTAAATATTTAATGAGATATTTTTCATTTTATGTTAAAATATGTCATTATTAAAATATAAAATATAAAACAGCTTAACAATTTACGTGATGCTAAAATATTACGAATAAGAAGATATTTCTAACTTTTATATAACAAGTACTATTAAATTCATCTAATACAACGTCAGTAATGAAAAGTTCGGAAATGATGAAAGAAGGGATGTATCGTTATATGATTTTTTAATTGTTTACATTAAGAGGGGAGCCACCTCTAATGAGCCACCTCCTCTTTGACATATAGCATCAAGGATATATCTCTGAGTAACGTTTCGAAGATTTTATGCGTTGCTCAATGTTTCTTAAAAAGTTATTAAAAACATTTTTTTTGTAAATGGAACGTAATTTTTTGCACACAGTGTATATGGAAACATAAACAGGAATGGTAAACAATACACGTATATACGCGAGGCAGGGGCTTCCCAAAAAACCTAACTCTAACCTAACCTAACTATTGAAATATAGTAAACTGTACACATATATACACAACCCCATCTTTACATTTTTACACATAATTTGTCAATAGAAAAGAATATAAGAATATAAATGCAGGTACTGTTTGAGATCTTTCAATTTACAACACTATATGCAAAAAATATCGCAAGTAGTATTGCGATTTATATTCTTATATTGTTTTCCATTGACAAATTATATTTAAAAATGTAAAGATTGAGTTACGTATATATGTGTATAATTATTATCATATTTCAGTAGATAGATTAAGTTGCGACCTAGAGGTCGCAAGGTTGGGTTTAGTTTTTTGGGGAGAGGGTGCGGAGGTGTAGGGGTTTCACCCCTCCCCCGCGCATATACGTGTATTGTTTATCACATTTCTATAAACACTATGTGTAAAAATTACGTTTTATTTATAAAAGAAGTTTTTAATAACTTTTTAACAAACAATGAGCGACGCATAAAACCTTTTGAATGTTATTCAGAGATAATATCTCTTGATAACATATGTTAAGAAGGAGCTGGTTCGGGAGCATCGGAGGTGACTCCCCTAATATAAACAATTACAGATTTTTTTATCACATTCATCAAATATCACATCATTTTAATGTTGTTTTCCTAATCTGAAAATTTTAACGACCTTCAAGGAAATATGATTATAATCGTAGATAAAGAAGAATAATCTAAAGGTTAAAAATAAAGAGAAAGAGATGAGGAAGGAAAGATATAGGAAAAGAAGAAATAATACAAAAAGGTAAAAAAGAAACAAGTAAGAGAAATAAGATATCACGATCGTACCTAAGGGAAGGAGGAGGGGAGCGGAGGCGAAAGCAAGGACAACTGAGAATAAAAACCGTGTCATGCTTTATGGAGAAAGAAGAATAAACAAAGGAGGAGGAATAAAAAAGGGAAAAGTGATAAGAATATGAAAAAAAATAAAAACAAATACATCCAATTAAGACAGCACATTGTATCACATTGAATGCCATCCTAATAGTGGTAAATTATGCTGACAATGAGAGTATTTGCAAACCATACAGTTCGCTGGTTGCATTATCGATCAGGTCGCTCGTTTTTCATTCTTCCTCTTTTGTCTATACTGTCCGCGACAGAATTCAATGTGGAAGAGGAACCTAACTTAACCTTCAATGCTAACCCTGACCTATCCCATTAGTGGATATGATCCATTTTTTCTATTTTAAACAAATATCTATTTACAATTCTTATATATTACTTTGATTGTAAACATATATTTAAACTTTCTTAGCTATTAATAACATTAATCAACATCTTAAGTCTACGATGGAAATCAACGAAACACAAGAATTGAAAAGAAAAAACCAACAATATAAAATTTCTAATATCCAAATTTATGTGTCATGAAAAAAAACCATACGTATATGTCACGTTCAAAATATATTTTATTTTTTCTGAAAATTTGAAGAAATATTTGATCATAAAGATATATTTAGTATAGTAAATATATTTTTATAAAATAAACTTTAGAGATACAGAGAGATAGTTTTATACATTGTCAAGTTTTCAGTTGACAATTTCAAATTCCAGTTTGGATTTTTAACAAAATTCAAAACTTTAACAGAAATATAATTTAAAAGAATCTGAGAATTATTGAAACATTTAATACTGAAAATTATTTTAATTTGTAAAAATAAGTAACATTTCAAGAAAAAAAATATAGATATTTGAAGTTGAAAACATACATAATACATTTGTGAATTATAAATTACACATTTTATAAATTTTTGAATGCATAAAAACAAACTTTTTAATATTTAAAAAATCTATAGATCTTGTAACTTTTCACACACTCAAGAACATAAATTGTCTGTCATTAAAATTGTAGGAGATATGAAAATGGCTATAATGAACATTGAAGACATTTAGGTCAATGCTCGCCCTCGCTCCAGTGTTCGTACCCTTATTGCAAATCCACTTCTCCATTCTGCCATGTTCAAGTTCCAGAACGAGTTAAGTCAACCCGCGTTGCACCAAGGTAACCCAAACCAAACCGAGCGGGGCCGAAACAAGCCGTATCGAGCCGAGCCAAGTCGAGCAAGACTGAGTCGAGTCAGGTCGAGTCCAGTCGAGCTGAGCTAAACTCTTTCTGTTTTCGGCTTTCGTCTGTCGTCTGTTGTGTTTTCACAAAATATATCCTACATACAATTATTATACATCGTTCATATGCCTACAATTATTATACATCATTCATATGTAGTCTAACGAAAATTAAGACTACGAATAAATGCGATATTTCAGAAACATTCTCTACATTTATCTCAATAGTCCTTTTCTCCCGTACCTTGTCTTTGTATCTAGGTCATCGGATCGATTCTGCTGTAGCGGCACAGACTCCTTTACTATTACCGTCATCGCTTCTTGCTACCGCTCCACCGCCATCATCATCAACATCATAAACTGATTACAATTATCATTTCTATTATCATTATATTTCGACTTTTCTACTGTTATGAACTTGACATGAGACTGATTAAAAAACTTGATCTGGTTTACTGGGATACGAATTAACGCGATTTATATTCCTTTTATCCAAAACAGTCACTAGAATTTTAATCAAAAGTGAAAAACACTATCGATATTTATAATACGAGAAGAAATTATATAATCGAGGTTTAATACGTGATTGATCGTATATAATCGAGGTTTAATACGTGATTGCATAAAGTTCATTGCATTGAATTTTTTGATAGTAAAGCATCATGTTTTACGAAAATTTGTTTCAAAACCAAATTCAATCTAAGAATGTTAAACAATGTGGAAAATCTTGTATTTTCTGCAGAAAAGTATATTGTTTTATATAAAAGAAAATTGTAATCACAATTTTCAGATAAACAACGCCTTTTTAAATATATATGAAAGTATACTGAAAACTAATGCATAAAGCTGAATATTTAGAAAACGAAACGAGATGAAAACGTTCACAACATCTAAGTGTTATATGTTTTTTAGACATTCCTGAAATATCTTTAAAATGCCTCTTGAAATTTTATGTTAATAAAATGTGTGAGAAAGACAGAGAGGAGAAAGGGTCAAGGAATGAAAAGAGAGAGCGAGAGCAGAGATCGATTTCTTGTACTGGTGGCGTCGGCGTCGCTAACGGCGTCGGGGTCAGCGTCGGCGTCAGCTCGCGGTGGTTATGTCGTCGGTCATATTTTCGCAGGCAGAGTGCATGCGCATTGCAAGTAAAACAAGATTGTCCTCGCTTCAGTAGCGAATCAGTTTTAATGTCGATTTTCTCAATATACTTGTATGAATCTGTATAATTGTTATAGTAATATCAAAGAGTACAAGCAAAATGATGATTAAATAATACACTTTTATGATTAAATATGTAGAAATATTTATTATATTCTGCTAAAGCAAAGTAACTCATATAAATAGAATACGAAGTTACGTTTATAAATATATATTGTTTCTTATTCCTATCTTATTCCGTTTCTTATTCCTCTTTTTTTGTTTTATACATTATTCCTTATAAAAAATAACAAAGTTTTGTAACTTTTTTATATTCTGCCGCTCATTTCTATATAAATTTGCATTTTATGTAATATTATAAGAATGCAATACATTTCTTTCTCTCTCTGAAATTATGCAAGATTGTAGTAAAATATCGATGTTATATCATATCATATTATTTTTTATATCACATTAATATTTATAAGCATATCCTATTATAATATCACAAAGAAAATAAATATATTAAGCAATTATTATAATGTTGTATTAAGTAAATGTTTAAATATTAGAATTTTTCTATAAAAGATCCTTTCACTATATTTTGATATGTTAACTCTTTGCACTCAAAAAGCGACTCTCAGTCACCACAAACAGCATATGTACACCAAACTTTATAAATAGTTTCATTTTATAACAAAGGTATATATTATATTAAAGTTATATTTGAATTTTTTTTGTATATCATATATTAAATATACGTGTATGATAACTACTGAGTATTTTAGTAATTGACGATTTCTCGAATAATTTAACAATAATGATACATAAATATTTTATATATAATGCGACTGATCGAAAGTTTAAAATATCACTATAAGAAGTGGGACTGCATTAATGAAGTTTGGTATACAATTGGGATGCAATGAAATGAACCGGTTTCACTTTAAAGGTTAAGGTTTGTACGCGTTTCTTGCACTTTCGATACACCTAACGCCCATTATATCTTGGGGGTACTGTTCCAAAATTGATTTCAGAAACTGTGGTATGAGTTATAAGGTTGGTAGATCTTCAGTTAACTTGGATTACGTTCTGTAATCAATCAGCTGATTTATGCGATCGATTTTACCATGGAGGAATTTGAAAAGATTCGACAACTGTTATAATTAGTAGAAAAAATTTCATAAACAAAACAAATTTGTGAAACTAATCACGTAAATCAATGATATTATATATTATAATAAGCTATTTTTATATCAGCCAATAGAAAAGTTCTTTTTAATTACGGTAATTATTTATAATTCGGACTTTTCCGAATTTTGATTTTTTTGCGACAATTTCGCTAAAAATATTTGTTGTTACTGCGACAATGATAATCAATAGGGGGAGCCCGAGAAATATGTATGTATGTATGTAATCCTTTATTGATGCCCAATATGGGGTTACAATATTTACATTTACTCTTTCTCCTCGTTACGCACATATACCTCCGTACCGTATCTCTTACATCTAATCTTACATCTAACTTATATCTAACATACATAATCTACTTAACTTAACCTACCGCGTGGACTTCCGTTTCCTTCTCTCTCTCTCTCTCTCTCCCTCACTCACTCAATTCCTCCCTCCACAATCACCCCTCACCACTCATTTAACCTTTTCATCCACTCCTTCCCCTCCCCTCCCACCCCCAATATCTTCCCCACCGCCTCCCCCAGCTTCTCCCCTTCCCATCTCCCCCCATACATCTCTCCCACACGTTCCCATCTCTCCACTTCACCCTGCACATATTCTGCATCTCCTCTTCTCATCACCCTCCCAATACATATCCTCCCTCACCTCATTCCCCATTTTAAACTTGATCATTCTACTTTACCTTTCTTCTGTCCACCCCTTCTCTAAATATTCCGCTATCCTTTCTCCTTTTACAAACTGATACTATTTATTGCTCCTTGATCTCCTAATTTTTTCTCATCTCTCTCTCTCCCTCTTTCTCTCTCCCCCTCCCTCCCTCTCCCTCTCTCTCCCCCTCTCTTTCTCTCTCCTCCAACTCCTTGTATCCCTTCTCTTTTTCCCCTACCTTCTATCCTTTATCTTCCATAAACAATTTTCTTTCTTTCTTCCACGATCAGATAATATTGTTTGTTGACGTTTTGCCCCTTTGTCGATATTTTCGTCAGTTGAAGACGTTGAAGGTCGACCGGAATGAGGCAAATCAACCACTTCTTGACCTTCTTTGAATGTTTTGTGCCACTTATATGCTCGTGTTTGCGATAAAGCTGACTCACCGTAGATCTTCTCCAACATCTTCTTCAACGACTCAGCATAAGAAATTTCGTTGGTAACATAAAATTTGAGGCAAACTGTTCGATATTTTTATCCATTTTGAAAATCGCACAGTACACTTGAGGTCGACTAACCAAATCAATAGCTGTAAGCAAACTGGTTGACAAATGGCATCAAAACTCTACGTGACAATTAAGTACTTTGGTACCAACTTACAGTAAAAAATTTCTTTTCATACGCAGATTTTTGAAATGAACAATTCCCAGTATTTATTTGGTAGAATGTATAGTAGACTCATACATTTATTAGGACTTTGAAAAAGTTCTTGCTGATTTTTCGTTTTTGAAAATTAATGCTTTATTTAAAAAAAGATGTAAAAAACATGTCACTAAAAGTGTTGTTTATCGCTAGCCACTAATTTTTCCCATCTTTCTGGCAGCATTTGAATTCCACGTCGGAAAAACGACACGTCTTTTGAGGCTATACAAGAGTCGACCCATTTTTTAGCATCTTCATAAGAATGGAAGTGCTGCTCAGTCAGGCTATGTGCCATCGATCAGAACAAGTAATAATCGGAAGGGGCAATGTCTGGTGAATACGGGTGGGGTAGGACTTCCCATTTAAGTGTTTCCAAGTAGGTTTTCACCGGTTGTGCAACGTGTGGCCGAGCGTTGTCATGTTGCAAAATCCCTTTGTCGTGTTTCTGCTCGTGTAGCGGCCGTTTTTCCTTCAATGCTCGACTCAAACGCATCAATTGTAGTCGATAGCGATCTCCCGTGATGGTTTCGTTCGGTTTGAGCAGCTCATAATAAGCTACACCCAGCTGAACCCACCAAATACAGAGCAGAAGCTTCGAATCATGGATATTTGGCTTTGCCGACGATGTTGATGCATGGCCGGGCTTACCCCACGATCTTCTATGCTTAGGGTTATCGTAGTGTATCCAATTTTCATCGCCAGTCACGATACGATGCAAAAAACCTTTCCTTTTCTGCCGTTTAAGCAGCTGTTCACACGTGAAAAGACGCCGTTCGACGTCTCTCGGCTTCAACTCGTACGGCACCCAATGTCCTTGCTTTTGAATCATTCCTAATACTTTCAAACGTTTCGAAACTGTTGTGTGATCAACTCCTAATGATTCTGTAAGTTCAGCTAGCGTCTGACATGAGTCTTCATGAAGTAATGCCTCCAATTCTTCGTCTTCAAACTTTTTCGGTGTGCCAAAGCGTTCTTTATCTTCAACATCTAAATCATTATTTTTGAAGCGTCTAAACCAATCTCTGCATGTTGTTTCCGACAGAGCATGGTCGCTGTAAGTCTCAACAAGAATTCTGTGTGCTTCAGCTGCAAATTTTTTTTTAATAAAGTAAAATTGTAAAGTAATGCAGTAAAGTTCCCCGCAAATACTCTTTTTTTTGGCACGAAACTCGACATGTTTAACACTATGAAAAAAAAAGTTGTTTATACTTCGGCGAAATGGCATACACTGAATTTCAAGCTTGCTTATAGTACTTCCTTATAGATGCGTTACCATCTTAAACTACACGTACGTAGTTCTGGTAACGCCATCTGTTGGAAAACAGCGAGAACTTATTCAAGATCCTGATAGTAAAGCGAAGATTTAGTAGAACATTCTCCCTTGTGTAGGGTCTTGCTAATCTTGTCGATATTAACGATTTTTAGTATATTATAGACTCATTTATTTAGTAAGGCGAAGATTTAATAAATATATTTATAGAAATGTAGGGCTGCTAACGCAAGGTAGAATATATTATAAATATCAAGTCTTTGTCTAACTAAATAGATTAATTTATAATATTAGGTGTTCCGGTTAGTTTTGAGCGATTTTGTGCAAAAGAGAAACACATATATTTTAGAGAGACGTTAAATTATTTTAATCAAAATATTTTCCACCGTTAGTTACAACTTTTTCCCATTTTTTTGGCAATAAGTGGATTCCGCTCTAAAAGAAATGTTCGTCTTTTGAAGCAATCCATTCATCGAGCCATTTCTTTATTGCGTCATATGTTTTGAAGTGCTGGTCAGTGAGGCCGTTCTACATCGATGGAAATAAGTAATAATCTGAAGGAGCACAGTCAGATGAATACGCGACGTGTGGTAAGACTTTCCATTGAAATTCCGATAACATATCTTTAACTGCTTTTGCAACGTGTGGTCGAGCATTATTGTGCAACAAAATCACTTTGCGTTTTCCTTGAGCTGTTATTGGACGTTTCTGGCTCGGAGCACGATTTAAATCGATTAATTGTTGTTGATAAAGCTCAGCAGTGACTTTTTGATTCGGTTTGATTCGGTCAGCAGCTCATAATACACGATGACCTTCATGTCCCATCAAATGTATAACAAAACCTTACTTTCATGGATATTGCGTTTTCGAGTCGATATCGACGGTTGGCCTGGATCTACCCACGATCTTTTACGCTTAGGATTATCATAGTATATCCATTTTTCATCGTCATTTACAATTTGCTACAAAAATTGCTTCTTTTTGTGATAAGAAAGCAATGAAATATAAATGGTTAAACGATTCTGAATAGCCAATTCAGACATTTCGTATGGAACCCATTTGCCTTCTTTTTGAATCTTTCCCATTGCGGGTAAACGATCAGAAACAGTTGATTTACCAACATTTAATGTTGTATCTAATTCTTGAAGTGTTTGAGCTGACTTTTCATCCAATAATGCCTGCAATTCGGTATCTTCGAACTTTTTTGGTTAACCTGAACGTTCTTTGTCTTTCAAATCAAAACCACCACTTTTAAATCGTCGATATCAGATTCACACGTTTTAATTCATGGAGCAGACTCAGAATAAGTTTCTTCTGAGTTCTTTCTGAGTTTTAAGATGAATCGGTGAGCTTTGGCAGCTGTTTTATTCGAATCAAAGCAGTAAAGTAATAGATGCCGAAAATACTCTTTATCATGTTTCATGTTTAGTTTCGCACTAAACAGTGTGTTTATGTTTACGAATGCATAGGACATGTGTCAATTTGTTTGTAGAGATGTTCTAGTTTGACATGATGTACTTATTTTGAAAATGTTTCCAGTAGATTCGTAGCTATAGCCATCTACATGGAACCCTCAAAACTAACCGAAACACCTAATATATTAAAAATAGGATAACAGGAAAAATTAACAAGGCTTCCTTGACGCAAGATAGAATGTATCATGAATTATTAATTATGTTAATATATATTATTTTATATTTTATAATTATTTTATAAAACTTATATATATTTTTTTTTGTTAATTTTCGTTTTACTAAATAGATAAATATTAAAAATAAATTAATACTAAAGACTAACAAATACTTTGACAAGTGTATTTTCTCAATTTTTGCCCATTTCTTGTATTTTATAGATAGGTTACATATTTTTCAGACTCCTCCATTGATTATTACTGTCGCAGTGACAACAAATATTTTTAGCAAGGTTGTTGCAAAAAAATTAAAATTTGGAAAAGTTCGGATTGTAAATAATTACCTTAGTTACCATCAGATGAGGACAAATATATCGTGATATATAGTTTATTTCGTTTTATAAGTAATATCCTAGCTGAAAACGTTTCTTTCATGAGATGTAGTAATAAGTAGTGTAGTTTAAGACCAATTTTTTTGTCTCTATCTGTCTCTTTCTTTCTCTCTCTCTCTCTCTCTCTCTCTCTCTCTCTCTGTGTATATGTATGTGTGTTTATTTATATTTTACTTTATAAAATTACCAAAGTGTGTACAAATTGGTTGAAGGAGGAATGTAAGATATTGCATTATGATTTGTAGAAATGTTTTGTATCCTGGCATAGCATAACTTTACATCGGTAAGTTGTAATAAAATTAATGAGATATTAATTTGTACGCAATTTTATTTTTTTTTTTTTACAAAAAAGTTGGATAAATGCTAAATGATGATTTATTGAGAGAGAGAGAGAGAGAGAGAGAGAGAGAGAGAG
>NW_022639517.1:758077-765215 GCF_010583005.1 Odontomachus brunneus | reverse complement strand
GAGAGAGAGAGAGAGAGAGAGAGAGAGAGAGAGAGAGAGAGAGAGAGAGAGAGAGAGAGAATTAGCTGTTTTAAAAATTTATAAGTTGAACAATAATTTCTATTGTTACATTTTTATGAGAAATAAAATTACTGAAAATTACATATAAATGACACATATCGTGTCGAGTTTGTCAGTCCATGGGATTTCACTCTTATAGTGTTTTTAATTAAAGTAAATTCGAAGATCCTAGTTACCAATTTCGTTAACTTTTTTAACTTTTGATCGAAATTAATAAAAAGTTAACAACTTGGTTAGTAACCCGGATACGAACCTACTTTAATCGAAAACGCTATTACTAGATCTAGAGTCATTCGAATCGGCCGTCTGTAGAAGATTTTATTCCATTAGCGTAAAGCGACAGATGTCAGGTTTTTTTTTAGTCATTGCTATTTATTCGAATATCTATAATAATGCACAGATATGATATATGTTCCGAAATTCGTTTCGGAAACTTTGCTTTTAATTATAGAATTAATTTAAGAATTTAGTAAACCTAAACCACCTTAGATATGTCCCGTAAACGATTTATATGATTAATTTCATAAACATATTTCTTATATTGATGAAATTGTTTTCTACTAATCATAATAATTGTTGAATTTTCTCGAATTCCCCGAATGTAAAGTTAATCGCGTCAATTAGCTGATCGATCACAGAACGTATCTGAGTTAGTTTAAGGTGTACCAATCTTATAACTCAAATCATATTTTCTGAAATTAATTTCGGAACGTACCCATAATGTAATCGCAAATTTCTAGATCTAGTAAGTGCCAAAAGATTACTGCAAGTCTCTGTATATTTATAGACTGCGTTCCAATATTTACTGTCATTACTGAAAATCTATAGTTTATGACACGTATATTATAGATTTTCAGTATTGATAATGAGTATTAAAACATAGCATAAAGCATATCATTGAATCTTACTAGATTTAGCATAAAAATAAGCATCATATTAGATTTGTATATTTCATTGAACAATTTATTAGATTATTACTAGATCTTAATTAGATATTAATTTTGGAAATTAATATTAATAATCGATATTATCTTTGACAAGTAATATTAAATAATTGGTAATTTTGATACTTTAAAGAAAAATTGATATATCAAAACAATGCATTTGATAATCGATAATTTTAGGGATGATTCTTTTTTTGACAATGTCCATCCTTAAGTATAGAACTCACTGGCGTGAGTCAGCTGATTATTTACAGAACGTATTTAAGTTATAGTTCAGGTCTACCAATTTTATCATTAAAGCTAAAATTTCCGAAATCAATTTTGGAACATATAGTGGACCTCTCTTTAGAAATAAAAACTTTCACTGGATTTTGCTCATCATGTAAAGTGTGTAACAGGCAGTAAGTGCAAAAGTGTCAAAAGTGCGCACGAGCAAACTTACAGATGCAGAACAGCGCAGCCAATTTACAGACTGCCAGTGCATATTTCATCAATTGAAATTTAGACATTGGGCGCATCTAGAAGTATTTAAAAAAAAAATAAAAAAAAAGAAGCAAGGTGCATGCGCGTTAGCATGCTTCGGAGACATTAAAATGTCTTTTATGTCCAAAACCGCTTTCACTTTAGTTACATAGTCCGAAGTGTGAGACGTTGATGGGCGCCCTGCGCGTTGCTCATCCTCGATGTCCTCTTTTCCTTCTTTGAACGCTTTATGCCACCTAAACACTTTCGATAAAGCATCTTTCCCGTATGCTTTCTCTATCATAGCAAGCGTCTCAGTCGCAGATTTTTCGAATTTAACGCAAAACTTTATCACGTATTGCTGATCGACACTGCGCTGCATTTTGACCCGTAACGCGACGCTCAGCTGTCCACTTTGCAAGCGATCTGTACTCTGTAAAGGTTCAGAAGCAACTGAGCTGGGTCGGACCGTTTACCTGACATTCCCCGCCAATCGTCATGTCCGGGGACTTTGTCCCCCGACTCTTCTGATTGGCCTAAGAAAATTAGTCTCATTACTTTCTGGACAGACCATGTATTAAACACTAAAAACGAGTTTTTTGTTAATAACTTTATACGTTGAACTTGGACATTGTAAATATTTAGGTATACATAAAAAGCAGGTTCTTTAAATTTTTGTTTCAGAATAATTCATTTTTATAAAAAATATGTCTCTGTCTCTTCTTCTCTTATTATTTATTTATTTATTATTTATATTCCGACGTCTATACAGTCTATTTAATTTAATAAATTACGAGTCGGTAAATCACTAATCGTAATATGTATCTCCTTTTTTTCTTTTATACCTTTTTATTCTCACCGTATTTATTTTTCTTACTGTTTTTCTTTTAATATTCTTCTAATAGTTCAATATTTATTGCATTAAATTCTCAATATTTATTGCATTTAATTCTCTTTCTCTGTCTCTCTCCCTCCCCTTCTCTCCCTCTTCCCCCTCTCTCTCATACAGTCTCTTCCTTACTCTCTTTATAACACTGTCTCTTCTTTTCTGTCTAATAATGAAATGTAACGGTAACAATGTACTTTTTTAATGAATAACTAGTAATAATAATGAATTACTTTTAAAAAGTAACCTTTCCTATTTTACTATCTTGCATTTCTCTATTTTCTATCTTCTTGCTTCGTTTCTATTTTCTGTTTCTTGTCTGTGTACTATCTTTTCTCCTTATATTTTCTTTTTTTCTTTCCATTTTCTGTACTTTCTTTCTTCCTGTCTTCTTACCTTGTTTAAAAATAATAAAAGTACAAACAACATAAAGAGTATCCTAGTTCTATATTCTTGTAAGTTATCCTATATTACGTAAAGCAATACTTATTTATTATCGCGGTAGATAAAAAAATTATTTATTTACTTATTTATTATTTATCCTTTTACTTATTTATTCTCTTACTTACTCGTATATTCTTCTTGTCTTTCCATCTCGCTCTTTTCATCACCAGTCACCATCTGCTGCATAAATGGGTCGATTCAACAGTGATTCGCAGATGGAAATTCGGTCCATGAGGTTTTTTTGCATTAACTCGTGTGGCACCCATACATCGCACTTATACAACGCGAGATACACATTACTAAAGCCATCTATTGGAAAAATAATGGATTTCTTTTTACTACACCTTATATATATATATATATATATATATATATATATATATATATATTATATATATATATTTGTTAAAATATTAATATATAAAATTATTAAAAGTATTAACATATAAAATTACTAGTACATAAATATTTATTAACCCGCTCCAAAATAACCTAAATTTTATCTTTTCTTCATGGCAATAATTTTGACAGAAAACGTCTATAGATCTTTCCGGCACTCGATACCTTATAGATGTAAGACATGCCCTTTCCAAATCTGAAGTCCATTTTTTGCTATTACGCGCCATTTTTTTTAATATGGCGGCTAAAACGCCAAGAAATTGAAAAAAGTAGAATATCGTTTGTTTGTATCTCACTTTTCGGCATGATCCTGTCATAAGATCGTGCTAGTTGTCTAGATCTGGTGGCATAATGTCTTTAGCTAAAATATGGTGCTACGCAGATCAAACAATTCATTATGGCGGATTTAACGTGGTGGTTTTTTAAAGAAAATTTTTGTTTTTATTGTTTTATTCAGATTATTTATCATCTACTTGTATTTGTGTGATCTGTAGTATTAAAATGAAATGAAATGATTTAAATAAAATTAAATAATGTACTACGACATAATCAAAAAAATCCAAAATAGCGGAGATTTTCAAGTATTTTGTAAAATTTTGCGTTTTTATTTGTTTTTGTCACATATTCGATTATTCTTTCACGCTTTTGTTGATTCTGAGGCTTATATTTCTGAAAAATAGTAACAGCAACAAAATATTATGGTCCTAAGATGTAACATAATCTCTAACACATCATACTGAGCTTGATTTTTACAGTAACTTATGGTATTATTGTAGTTTAATTGCATTTATTTTTTTGTTGTGTAATAAATATAGAATATAATATATAATAGATTCAAAGGTTTGATATAACCTCAAAATGGGATAGTTGAACACTTCACTATTATTTTCAAATAAGTATTGCAACTCGAGTATGATTATATAACTATAAGTATGATTATATAACTATAAGTTGCAAAAATGTGTTTCACTATCTCATTGTATTATAGATTTGAACACGCTTGATATAGAATCTTGTCTTTTAAAGATCGGAGAAATCGTAGAATTAAAATTTGCAGCATTAATTGTCGAGAAATCCATTCTGTTTCAAACGACAGAGTCGATTTTGAGTTTCTTTCAAAACTTTGGGAAAGATCCCGAAATTTTGCAAAGTATAGCGATAATCGGAAGAAAGGTTCAGAAATAATAAATAAAGTTTATATACGTTTTATATGTTCGCGAACAGGAGCAAATGATTGAAACTCTACAAAATAATAAGTTCTCTATTTTTATTGGTGAAACATCCAATACAACCAATGACAAATGGATGATGTTTCTTATTCGGTACGTTAACCTTTAGACTCTGGATGTTCGAAAATTACGGAATTACTAGAATTTATTCATTTGGACGCGAGTGTCAAAAAATTATTTACAAGTTTTAGAGACGAAATGTGAAAAAAAAATTCCATTACAAAATATTCTTGTTCTTTCCTGTGATAACGCCTCCGTTATGACAGGAAAATATAAATCTTTTAAAACAAAATTAATTCAGTATTATGAAAATTTGATAACGATATCATGTTTTTATCATGCTCTTGCCTTAATAGTAAAGCAGTTAAATTTTTAACCAGTTTAATGTGTTTTTAAGCTCAAGAAACAAAAGTTTATTTACTCCAGTTATCCGCGCGGAAAATCTTTTGAAAACTATTTTACGCGCGTGTGCAATGTTGTTAAAACTCCGTTATTAAATTCTGAGACTAATATAATTGACCCTTTACTTGCGTATAATCGTCGATTTCTTGATCAAGTTTGTTTTGATTGGACAAGTTTGCTAAGAATTTCTTGATTAATTGAATAAAGAAAGTCAGCACAAAGTTGTACAACAGTTTATGCTAATTGTTTATCATTCCATAATATCGCTATAAAAAAATTCGTCAAAAACTTTTTGTTAAAGAAAAATTTCTGATTAAACTGAAGATTTTTCAACCAAAATTTATTCATCAAGAAGACGAAGAAAATAGACTGGACAAATCCATTCAGGATGTTCTTGTTGACAAACGATTCGGCGAATTTGATGAGGAGGTGTTGCGAAAAGAATGGCAATGTTTAAATTTAAATTACGCATCAAAGTAGAAAGAAGGAATAATTCTTTTAAATTTCGATAATGCATGGAAAACAATTTTGACAAATAAAAACGCAGACAAAAAATTAAAGTATCCTATGTTAACAAAATTAGTCAATTTAATTCGATCTGTTCTTTATTGTTAATAATTGTTCTTGATAAACATTATTAAACATTGTTATCAGTGATCTCAAGCTTTTTATTCAATGTTTGTAAAGTGTTTTCATGCGCTTCGATTTTATGCATACTTATTATATCCCACACAGCACGTAATATTGCAGAAATATTGCAGGGATATTGCAATATAGTGGTAATATTACATATCACAGTGAAATATTACAGAAATATTACTGAAATATTGCACCTTTACATATGTCATTGAAATATTACAGAAATATTACTGCAGTATTACATACTTATATCATTGAAATATTACACATTTATATCATTGAAATATTACATATTTATATCATTGAAATATTACACTTTTATATTTGCAATATTATAGTTAAATTATAGCAATATATCATATTCTAAATAGAATGATGACATCAATTGACATATCAATTTCTTTGACATTATAGACATCATTAAAACGTTATTACGGCGTCATTTGAAGTCACTTTCCTTTACAGAAATAGTATTTTTTAAAAGTTTCTTTTAAAATTTAGTATTTTGAATTGTTTAATTTGGATTTTCTTGGATTTTTTAATTTTTTTTTTGTTTGGATTAATCATTATAACATTTTGTTAAAAATCTAAAAGTAATTATCACTGGTTCACTACATTACATCAATATTTATCGCATATCGAATGTTGTTGCATTGTTTCAATATCTATCAGGAAATTATCAAACAAATACTAAGTAAAAATTATATTATTATTATTTGATGTTTACTAAGTATATTAAAATGTACTGTGAACACTATAAGGATACATTATATAAGCATGAATTGTAAGAACATCGTTGGAGTCATCAGAGTCATCGCGTGCGCGCTCGGTCGTCAGGTTAAGCAACAGTTTAATGCGGTCAGGACATGGATGGATGACCAGTGGTATACTGCTTGGGATCGAAATTATTGCTGGAGGATTTCACAAAAGTTTTGGAGTGTATTTGACAACCTTCGATACATAGTAGTTTATGAAACATGAGAAAACTAGGAATATATAAGTATATTTTTTTAAATATTATGATTTTCTCACAGTAATATCATTGTGATTTTCACCATTATATTACTGTGATGCATTTGCCGCGGACATTTTAATACAGTGATATCTTAGTAATATTCCAGCATTATTTCTGTTATATTCCCTGGTAATATTGCAATGAAAATATAATATTGCTGTGATATTTCTGCGATATTACGTGCTGTGTGGGATACGCATCTTGTACTTACGAATTATTTTGAGAGAAAGGGAGATCTATGCATAAAACCTTGTTTTTCATTGTATGAAAGATTTGTCATAAGGACAATTTGCAAATGGATGTATTGTGTTGCAACTAGGGTTACGTTGGTACGTTACTTTTGGTTTTTAACTGAGTTAAGTTAAAAGTTAGTTCACTATAAAATAATTGACCAATAACGTTAAAAGTTACTCAAATAAAATACTAACTTAGTTAAAAGTTAAAAAGTTAAAAAAAAGTTAGAAGTTACTTACGGAAAAAACTTAATTATCTAAAACTATTAGGTGGTAAACTTAGTTCCTGCGGCTCACAGTTAGATGACGTTAGTTGTAGGTGTAATTTATTTTGACATCTGAAACTGGCTGCATTTTAGAGGTTAGACATTTGTCAATAAAATTCAGTGCGAAGAGATTCATTTAAGCGAGCAGTGCTATTTTTT
>NW_022639517.1:744310-757684 GCF_010583005.1 Odontomachus brunneus | reverse complement strand
GCATTTGGTGGGATATGCACGGCGTTGTTTATTATGAGCTACTCAGACCGAACAAAAGTGTCACGGGGGATCGATATCAATCACAATTAAACCGTCTGAATGAAGCATTGTTGGAAAAAAGGCCAGCAGTAGCCAGCAATCGACGTAAAGTCATGCTTTTGCACGACAACGCTCGACCACACGTTGCCAAAGCCGTCAAAGAAACACTGATGCAGCTCGAGTGGGAAGTTCTCCCGCACCCAGCGTATTCACCAGACTTAGCTCCTTCGGACTATTACTTGTTCCGGTCGATGCAGCACGGCTTGGTGGATACACACTTCAGAAATTACGAGGATGTGCGAAAATGGATCGACGAATGGATTGCATCAAAAGACCAATCGTTCTATCGTCGCGGAATCTACGCGTTGCCCGAAAGATGGGAAAAATGTATAGCTAGCGAGGGAAAATACTTCGATTAATGTATTTTTTGCTTTTGTCGAAATAAATGAGTTTTTTAAACAAAAAAACCGCAGGAACTAAGTTTACCACCTAATATATATATTTTTTTTATTTCATAATGTCTTCAAATTTAGCTTAAATTTATGTGAAATAATGAAAGTACATTAAGCAAATTGACCAATCACAATTAATTATTTTTTGACCGTAAAAAAAATAGTTGTGATTGGTCAATTTCCTTACTAATTACGTTTTACTGCTTAAGTTTTTCTATGTACTACTAGCTTTATGTTCCGATCTACAATAGGTGTAGTAAGCTTGAAGCCGCAAGTAATTGGTTAATTACAGTTGACTTATAGAAGAATAATCAATTATGATTGATCACTTTCTTACGGCTTAAAGCTTACTATACCTATTGTAGATTGAGTTTTATGAGTCTTCTACAATGGCAATAGGAGTAGTAGTAAGAAATAAACAATAAGCAATTTGACTCATTCCATTCTCACGATTTAAGAATAATCGATTATGATTGGTCCATTTGCTTATTACTACTTCTACTGCCAGTGTAGACAATCCATTACAGTGCTGGAAGTTTCATTCTATCTTTCTTTGGCATGTAATGAAAATAACGCTTATAGTGCTGTAAGCGTGAATCGGACCATACAGACATAGTTAGATATTTTATTAAAAATTATTTCAAGTTCATTTGCAGATGCTTCGTAGCCAATAAAACGATACGTTCAGTATCTAAAAATAAATTTGAAACGATAATAAATATAAGATTGGATTATGACTACTGCTCTTATATACCTATCTGTTAAAGTGACCGATGATTTTTACACAACTTTAATATTGATGAAATAAATTAATTTAACTGGAAAAAGTAAAAATGTTAAAGTTAGTGCGTAAAAATTAACTATATTAAATCTAAATTAACTTTTTAACTTCTTTAACTTTTTTAAAGGTTACCACCCAACCTTGGTTGCAACTATAAAAACCGTAGTTTGTATTGCATTGTCTATATATTTGTTGATTTACGCTTTTCATACAAAAGCATAATAATATATTTCATTATTGTAATTCATGTTATGCATAAATAATGTTAGAATATTTTTTTATCGTATTTTATTCCTTACTTATGTTTTGCTCAACTCTTGCACGAAATTGCTTAATAAAATACTCATTTCCTCCTTTTCTAGCATTCCTCCATTCCTTTGAAAATGTATCAGGATCTTGAATATGTTCTCGCTGTTTTCCAACAAATGGCATTATTAGAACTGCGTGTGTGTTGTTCAAAATGGTAACGCATCTATAAGGAAGTACTATAAGCAAGCTTGAAATCCAGTGTATTTTGCCAAAATGTAAATAACTTTTTTTTCCATAATGTTAAACATGTCGAGTTTCTGCCAAAAAAGAGTATTTGCCGGGAATTTTACTGCACTACTTTATTAAAAAAAATCTGCAGCTAAAGCACACGGAATTCTTGTTGAGATTTACGGCGAACATGCTCTGTCGAAAACAACATGCAGAGATTGGTTTAGACGCTTCAAAAATAATGATTTTGATGTTGAAGATAAAGAACGCTCTGGCGCGCCGAAAAAGTTTGAAGACGAAGAATTGGAGGCATTACTTCATAAAGACTCATGTCAGACGCTAGCTGAACTTGCAGAATCATTAGGAGTTGATCACACAACAGTTTCGAAACGTTTGAAAATATAAGGTGTAGTAAAAAGAAATCCATTATTTTTCCAATAGATGGCTTTAGTAATGTGTATCTCGCATTGTATAAGTGCGATCGGTTTACGCTAGATGGCGTTAGAAAGATAAGATTTCGTACTAAAAAAACTTCTGAGATAGTTTTGTGATTGTTTGACTCAGTATTGTTTGAGCACGCGTCAAAGATGGACACCAGCAAAGAGAAAATACGCCATATTTTATAGTTTTTCTTCGATAAAGGCGAAAACGCAAGCCAGGCGATTGAAAATGTGAATAGTGTTTATGGTCCTGATACTGTAACAGCCAATCACGCGCAATTTTGGTTTCGTCGATTCCGTTCCGGTAATTTTGATGTCAAAGATGCACCACGCTCTGGAAGGCCAATTGTCGAAAATGTCGATAAAATAATGGAAATCGTCGAGTCCGATTGTCACGTAAGCATTGTTTCGATTGCCCAGGAGCTAAACATTGCACAAAAAACCATTTGGAACCACTTGAATAAGGCTAGATACAAAAAGAAGCTCGATGTATGGGTGCCACACGAGTTAACGCAAAAAAACCTCATGGACCGAATTTCCATCTGCGAATCGCAGCTGAATCGACCCATTTCTGCAGCGGATGGTGACTGGTGATGAAAAGTGGGTCACTTACGACAACGTCAAGCGAAAACGGTCGTGGTCGAAACGCGGTGAGCCGGCGCAAACGGTGGCCAAGCCAGGATTGACGGTCAGGAAGACTTTGCTGTGTGTTTGGTGGGATTGGCAGGGAATCATCCATTATGAGCTGCTCCCCTACGGCCAAACTCTTAATTCGGACCTGTACTGTCAACAATTGGACCGTCTGAAGGAATCAATCGCCCAGAAGCGGCCAGCTTTGGCCAATAGGAGAGGAATTGTGTTCCATGAGGACAACTCCAGGCCACACACATCGATAGTGACTCGCCAGAAGCTCCGGGAGCTTGGTTGGGAGGTTATTATGCATCCACCTTATAGTCCGGACCTGGCACCAAGTGATTACCACCTGTTCCTGTCTATGGCGAATGATTTTGCTGGTGAAAAATTCGCCTCAAGAAGCTTGTGAAAATCGACTCCCAGTTTTTTGCCAATAGGGACAAGGCCTCTCTATGAGAGAGGCATAATGGAATTACATTCAAAATGGCCACAAGTTATCGAACAAAACGGTGTATATTTGACCTAAATCGGATCATTCTAACTATGCTAAATAAAGCCTTCAATTTCATGCAAAAGTAATGGATTTCTTTTTACTACACCTTGTATTAGGAATGATTCAAAAGCAAGGACATTGGGTGCCGTACGAGTTGAAATCGAGAGACGTCGAACGGCGTCTTTTCACGTGCGAACAGCTGCTTCAACGGCAGAAAAGGAGAGGTTTTTTTACATCGTTTCGTGACTGGCGATGAAAAGTGGATGCACTACGATAACTTAAGCGTAGAAGATCGTGGCGTAAGCCCGGCCATGCATCAATATCGTCGGTAAAGCTGAATATTCATGGTTCGAAGCTTCTGCTCTGCATTTTTGGGATCATCTGGGTGTAGTTTATTATGAGCTGCTCAAACCGAACGAAATCATCACGGGAGGTTGCTATCGACTACAATTGATGCGTTTGAGCCGAGCATGGAAGGAAAAACGGTCGCTATATGAGCAGAGACACGACAAAGTGATTTCGCAACATGACAACGTTCGGCCACATGTTGCACAACCGGTGAAAACCTACTTGGAAACGCTTAAATGGGAAGTTCTACCCCACCCGCCGTATTCACCAGACATTGCCCCTTCCGATTATTACTTGTTCCGATCGATGGCACATGGCCTGGCTGAGTAGCACTTCCATTCTTATGAACATGCCAAAAAATGGGTCGACTCGTGGATAGCCTCAAAAGACGTGTCGTTTTTCCGACGTAGAATTCAAATGCTGCAACAAAGATGGGAAAAAGTAGTGGCTAGCGATAGACAATACATGTGTACTTTCAGTGACATGTTTTTTACGACCTTTTTTAAATAAAGCATTAATTTTCACGAAAAATCAGCGAGAACTTATTTAAGGTCCTAATATAAAATTATAAAATAATTATAGTTCATAAGTGACTTATTAGATAATTTTTTACTTCATCTCCTGATGGAAGGTATCACTACTTTCCCTCGAGCAATAATGTAGACTTGAACGTTTTCATTTAATGAAGCAATTCCCAAGAAATATGTAATTTTGTACTTACTTATTATTTAGTTTATGCATGTATACTGATCTCTTATAATGATGTTGTAATATGAATGAGAGATTAAGAATTTCTCTCTCCCCCCCTCTCCTTCTCTCTCTCCTCTCTCTTCCTCTTTCTCTCTTTTTCTTTCTAATATGTTTATAATTTAATTCTGTTCACGTTTCTAACAAAAAGAGGGTTTCCTATTTCCTAAACTTGAACTCTAAATATATTTTGTTTCTCTAATTTCTCTATGATAATTTTTCATTTAGAATTGTTTTAAATTTAGTAAAATTGTTATAATATCAAAATATTCTATATTATATTTTTGTTGAGTGATGTGGATTTAAAGAAAAGAAAATAAACAAATAAATAAATAAGTTTTTATTTTAAATATAATTACTTTTTTACTTTAAATTTATTGTATATCAATTAATCATAAAACGTTATTTATATAATCTGATCTTATATGTTTGTTAAAATAT
This sequence comes from Odontomachus brunneus, assembly GCF_010583005.1. NCBI lineage: Eukaryota > Metazoa > Arthropoda > Insecta > Hymenoptera > Formicidae > Odontomachus > Odontomachus brunneus. The sequence continues at coordinate 752,833 of NW_022639517.1, read as the reverse complement.
CATCTAACCAGTACAACAAAAATGAAATAGTACATAAAAAAATAATAGTTTTTAATCAAAATAAGATTTTCATGTATAAGCAAAAATATCATGTCTTCTTATACGATTTTTAATTAATTTTTAATTTTTAATTGATTGAATTTAGATTGACGTAAGTATTACAATTATGTATATCAATACAAATTCAATCAACCTTTTTTTTTTTATAACGCAGGGGAACCCATCATGGATCCACTCACTCCTTTGGGGAGAAGTGGAGAATATATGAGACTCCTACCCACTAAAACCCCTGCAGAGTGCCTATTCGGGCTATAACGGGGCGCCGGGAAAACTGTTTGATACGTTACTTTTTCGGCGACCTAATCCTAGGAGTCTAGTCGGCTCTCCGCCAGTATGTCAGATCCTTCGGTATGATTTGTGAAAGACCTGGTACTTTGGGCGGTGAGGACCCATCCAGATTAGTTTTTTTCTGTCTTCTAGGGGAAGGAAGCATCCGCCTCTCCCCTCGTCTCTCCTTAGCTTCCAGGAGGGGTGAAAAGTGATATCAAGCTCCAACTTGGTAACTACCTCTCCTTCGCCTTTGCTGAAGGCCCAAGGGTGCAGCCTAAACTAGCCGTGAAAGGAGGGATATAATCCCCTCCTGCGGTTGCGGCTGCGGCTACTCCTCCGTTTCATCTCATACCGGCCCTGGGTGGGCGGGGGCGTCTCGTCCCCCGCGCCGACTCAGGCTCGTCGCCTGCTTCTGGCGGAGCGAGTTCACAGCAATCTTGGCCCTCACGCCTTGGAACTTGGCCTTGTCGGACTTGCTCGACAACCTCCTTTTGCGTCGTACGTCTTTGGTATCCCACGTCTCCTCGTTCCTTAATCTCTTAGGGATGATTTCGAAGAGGCCTGTTCCCCTGAGTTTCTCGACAAGCTACGGCGTTGGTCCTGTTAAGTCGAGCAGTATGCTCTGCCTGGTCTGCGCCACAGTGGCGGCATACTCCCGACTTGTACGGTACAGGTACGCACTGAAGCAACCGTGCTCGTATTTGCACCAGCCGGAATGTGAGTCCACGCCCTCCTCTGGTTCGTCCACTAGGCGAGACAGAATTGGATGGCCACAACCGTCCTCTGCCTGGCCTGAAAAGCCGGGAGATTGCACCGAGTTTTGGCTTCGAAGGCCCAGGCTCATTATGGTTCTAGCTATAATGTCGGTGTCCACCCTGCTCCCACATACACTGATATACTTCGGCGTACTGCTGTGCGAGGAGCTCCTGGCAGGCTGGCCAGGACCGTTGCCACTTTCTAGACTACTGTGCGGTAGCACCCGGAAGACCACCGACCGCATGGCGCGTCTCAAAAGACGCTTGTTGCGGTCGGAGGTCCCTAGCGCCTACATCTATAGTGGAGTGCTGTACAGGGCGGCCGATGGCACCACGATTTATGTAGAAGCAGTGAACCTTCCAGCTTGGCCCAATAAGGTTACGCATTAGGCTGGCAAGGGCATTGAGAGCCAGGTGCTCAAAATGAACGCTGAACCTTCATAGTCCATTCAACTAGAGACCCAGATAATTCCTTTGGGTTCCCCATGGGAACGTGGATTCCATTCACTAAGATTCGAGTCGGCGGTGGCGCATTGCTTCCTCCGTCGTAAAAGAAGATCGCCTCTATTTTTTGGGCGCCACCTTAAGACCCTTAGGGTTCTGATAGAGATATAAACTCAATCAACTCAAAGCTATAATAATCTTCTAAGAATATTATAATATATCTTAATTTTGAGGATACGTGTAAAAGACAATATATTAAACTGATATAATACGAATCAAGGAGACGATTCGTATAATGTACCGCTGTTTACACGCGTCACTAGAAAAGTTTTCAGAATAAAATTATTAATTAGTATGTATAGTAGTACGTATTAATTTTTTAAAATTTAATTATTGATATAAAAGAAGTCATTATCTTACATTTAATATTAAATTTAATATTGGACTATGAATATCGCGGCCCGCGACTCAACTCCATGGCGAGAAAGCATTAGCAAGCCCAATCGCTTAGCTGAGTTGGAATGACATTCTCTCTCTTTCGCTCGGCGACGGTATACGAATAGACGGAGTGTCTTTTTGCACGTAAATGAAGGAGGAAAAACGCCAGCGTGCGCGGGTTCGAAATCACATCACTGACATATACATATAGAGTGTTCCAGACCCGTTCCTTCATGGGTATGTAGTACGAATTGGGGTGAATATAAAAGTCCCATACCGTATTGCGATATGTACAATAATAATGGAGATATTATCGTGAATGCTAGGGGGAGAAGTGCTTAAGTCGTTTGAGCTGTATCGCGATTTAGTATATCTAGTGCGCGTATGCCGATGTACGATGATGAAAGGAAAGACAATGGCGTCGCTGTATATGCTTATCGCCGCGTACTAAGGCTTGCATCGATATTCACTTATCCTCCTACTATTCAGTGCGCGCTTTATCCTTAACTCATTATAACCCATAAGTAACCCAGGAGAGATATTATCTAGGTAACATATGGAAACTTGTAGTATCGTAAAAGGAATAATTTCTCAATAAAAAAGTTGAAAAAATTATTTGTATTGTGACAAGGTGCAGTTGTTCAATCTTAGACGAATGAATGCTCGCGAGGAAGGATAATGCGCAAATAAACGAGCAGCGATTAACTTTACTTTATTTTATTTATAATAAGAATAATTAAAATAACTTCTTGTGAATATATCTCGTTTTGTACATATGCTTTGACTTTTTTTCCTTGGTAACCCTGAAACGATAAAACTACCCATGGCGGTTTGCATAACTTTGTCCTCGGTTTGTAGTCTGTGTCGCGGGGAGAGCAGATATCTAGCACAGATGTTCCAAGTTGTTAGCATAGCTAATAATGGGTGCGTTCGTCAAGGGGGGCAGCCTGTCGACGAGGATCTAGAGAAATCAGAATCGCTCTCGGATTCTTGAAGTCGGGTCTAGAGGTTCCTCCTTCGTGGTCTGGAAGCCTCGCCTTGAGGCTTGTTCTTCGGGGTCGAGGATGGTTTTCACGTCATTACCTCGGCCGGATACTTTGGCTGGCCTTGCGCGCCAACACTAGACTCCCATGTAGGGAGGACCAAAGTCGTTCCTCCGCAAAGGAGCAAAGATTTCTCCCGCAGAAAGCGTTCTCCCGCGCATGAAGACAGAGGTTTCTTTCGCTGAATATCCTCAAAAGCAATCTCTCTCGCAGAGAAATCCGTCAAATGTTGTCGACTACTTACAGAACTCCCTTTTTATCGTCCATCTGCTTAATTTTTCTTGCGGAAAGGCTAAGGCGTTTCTGTGCCACGTTGCGGTAGCGCGGCGAAGCTTGCTTTAGACAAAGCGTGCCTATGCGGCACTTTTGTGGTGTCTCGTTTTTTCACACATGTATATAACAAAATTGTTATATACATAAACAATTAAGTTGCAAAATGAGTTTTTGTAAAATCTAAAACAGAACATAGCCGAGGTTAAAAACATATGGTTTCAATGTAAATGTGAAATTTGAAACCATTAAATAAATAAAAATGTGTTATAAATATTTTAACAAATTTTGAATATTCATAATAAAATAGTAAATATATAAGTAAAGATAAATAAAAATCAAAATATATAAATTAAAATTAACAATGATACATTATATAATATAAACTTTTTTATCTTATAATTCCAATTAATATAATAAAAATATATTTCATAAGGAAAAACGCCGGATATGAAAGTGCTTGTGAATACATATCAGGTATATGTTATATTATACGTTATATAAAAGATATTGCTCATAATTAAATATTAATATTAATTTATTTGACGTGCAAACAATTTTAAGCTATAAAAGCTAAAAGTTTAGCTGAAGTTTATGTTAAAGTAAATTTTAAAAGTATGCTAAGTAAATTTTAAAAGTTTAGCTAAAGTTTATGCTAAAGTAAATTTTATGATTTTCTTTAGCTTATAACATTATGTGATTAAAATGTAACTAAACTATATTCAATTTAACCCTTTGTTGCACTTTTTACCAATAAATATAATTTTGTGAAATCTGTTATCTAGAGGGTTTTAAAGCTGATTACGAATCCGATGTTCAAAATACCAAATTCAAAATGGCGCATGTAATATTCCGAATAAAATTATCAAAATGAGAACTCGGGTCACAGGGATCTATAAAATCTTTCATGCATTGACGAAAGTAGGAATAATACCACAATTGATAACCACACAGTCCTATGAGGTTTTGTCTATTGAGATGTATCAGTGTTTTCCGAAATAGTTATTAGCACTAAATCCGAAATTGGCCACAGAATTTGCCTAGCAGCATACAACACACGGATTTTATCGCGCGGTGATTGGAAGAACAACGCACCACTGTCTATGCTTATATCGTTACGCTCCTACATCTTGCCGCGCCTACTGTCACACCGCGCCGAGGCGAGATGTAGGAACGCAGCGATATAAGAAGGCAGTGACGCCTTGTTCTCTCAATGCCGCACGCCGACATCCGTGCGCTATATTATTGGATCTGCGCTGCGGCTTGAACGCTCTTTTTCCGACTATTCAGCAAGCGTTTTTCTTTAATATTTTGCAATTAATTTCTCAGTTATTATTACGAATATCGCAAAACTGTATAGGACTTTTATGTTCACTTCAACTTGCTTTACGTTCTCACGTAAGCTTCGTAGATTGTTCTGGGACACTCTGTATATACAGATAGCCTATGTCAAGCTCAGATATGGGAACTACGTCTGACAGTGCATGATAGACCCGCGAGCAATCGTCTATTTTATTCTCCGGCCGCGGCGAGCTATATGTCCCGCCTACCGCGTCGCGCGCTCTGATTTGCCCATCTATTTTATTTAATAACTCAAAATTTTACGTAGTTGTTTGAAAAATGGCCTCTATAATATTTTTTCACTTTTATCTGTTTTACTTATATTTTTCTTCTTGGACATCTTATGCGGGACACTCTGTATGTACACACACACACACGCACACGCGCACACATGCGCACACGCGCGCATACACACGCACGCACACGCACACACACACACACACACACACACACATATACACACTTCATTTGAACTGTAAGCGGCCATTTTGAAAAAGACTTTGAAAAAGCCCATTTAGATAAAAAAATAAAAAGAAAAAGCTATACGAAAAAAAAAGGAAAGTTGAATCGTTGAATTGGGAAGGATTGGACTCAATTACATGCGCGTGAGCGTATGTCAAGCAGTGCTAATAGATTGCGGAGCGTATGTCAAGCAGTGCTAATAGATTTACGCGCGCGCGTAAGAATCCTGCTTACAGGCGCACATGAATACATGCGTACATGAATAATGCCGGCGTTACAGTTACTTTCAAGCTGCATAACTCGGAAAGTACGCAATGAAACGTAACTTTATTATAGTGTTTTGGAAAGCTCTCACGATAAGCTACAAGAATAAAAAATAGGGGTTTCTGTTTAAAAAGACATTAATGACCTTGACCTGATTTTGACAAGGTCACGTCCATATTTTCATCATGTGTCCCCCTTCAAGCCATGCAACTTTCGTTGGAAAAGTTTTTCAATAAAATCATCGATTCGCGAGATAATCGACCATTACACTTAAAATGAAACACCCTTTATATGTGTGTGTATATATATATATATATATATATATATATATATATATATATATATACAGGGTGTCCCAGACTTTCTTTCTTACATTAAGTAAGAATATAGAATGGGTTGTAGAATGTAGATTTTTAGATATTAAAGAAAATTATTACATATATGGTTGTATACTATAATGCACAAATTTTCTTTAATTAATATCTAAAAATCTATGTGGTCATTTATAAAATGGTATAGGACTTTTATATTCACTCCAATCCGTCCTACATTCCCACTTAATGTGAGAAAGAGAATCTAGGACACCCTGTATATACACGGTAGGCCATTTTACGGGACCCACCAAAATTTTTCCATAGGTAAGCCAGATATAGAAAAGTCGTTAAGACAAAACTTGTTCAGGACAATGGGGGTCATCTTTCTCAATAAATGAATTTGACCTTGAGGTTAAATTTCAAAGTCATTTGGAGGTCATAGTGATTTTATTAAATTGGACCGCCTACTTTTGACACCGGATTTGAAGAGAGCGGGAAATTTTACGTCAGAAATAATATTTTTAAATTTTTTATTTTGACCTTCAGAAGGTCAAATCAAGGTTTTAAAAGCGCTCAGAAGCTGTTTGTTTAAAAGCGATTATCTTACTTTTAGCATTACCCAGAAACAACGACGTGGACGTAGTAAGTTCTGTTTCCTTCGGGGTGCTTGATTATCGTGAGTCCACTTGCCTCTCACGTTTGGGGTGCTTGTTTACCGTGAGTCCCCTTGCTAAGAACAGTACAACATTTTCAGAGGCGATTAAATTTGTGCCTTGAAACCGATGGAGGCAACTTCGAACATTTGTTTCGTGGTTAATTATGTAATTGTTAAATAGTGAGAGGCAAGGGAACTCAAATCAAGGAAACAGAACTTACTACGTCCACGCCGTTGTTTCTGGATAATGTTAAAAGTAAGATAATCGCATTTAAACAAACAGCTTCTGAGCGCTTTTAAAACCTTGATTTGACCTTCTGAAAGTCAAAATAAAAAATTTAAAAATATCATTTCTGACAAAATTTCCCGCTCTCTTCGAATCCGGTGTCAAAAGTAGGCAGTCCCATTTAAAAAAAAATCACTATGACCTCCAAATGACCTTGGAATTTGATCTCAAAGTCAAATTCATTTATTAAGAAAGATAACCCCCATTGTCCTGAACAAGTTTTGTCTTAACTATTTTTCTATATCTGGCTTACCTATGGAGAAATTTGGGTGGCTATAAAATGGCCCACCGTGTATATACAGATGTTTTGTTTTAATTGACGCACTAAATTTTCTTTTAAACAATGCACTTTAGAGAAAACTGTTTCAGATAAAAGTTGTATAGTTTGAAGGGGGACATAAGATAGTATCATTGGTTTGACCCTGGATAGTCATTCGAAGGTCATGCGAAGGTCACCTTCAATTTGTTAAATGGAAATCCGCATTTGTTATTACATATTCTTGTAGCTTATTTCGAGAGCTTTCCAAAACAATATAATAATGTATTTTTTCATTAAATACTTTTAGTTCAAGTTACTCAAACTAAGACTTCAAAGTTTGCATTACCGCCGTCATTAATATTATTCAAGGTGTACCATGTGGAAGTTGTTCGGTCGGATTTACACCTCTTTTATATTTTTTGTGTGCGTGCGTGCGTGCGTGCGTGTGTGTGGTACATTGTACACACATTATATACACACACACAAAAGAGGTATAAATCTAAACATCTTGAATAATTCTAATGCCCGTGGTATTATAACTTTCAAGCCTCATAACTTGATAAATATTTAACAGAAGAATACTTTATTAGAGTGTGTTTTAGAAAGTTCTCGAGATAAGCTACAAAAATATGTAATGAAAAGTAGGGAGAAGAAATCATAAGAAATTATGATTTCACTTAAGAAATTATAAGTGATATTCACGTGACCTTCAAACAATTATTTAGGGTTAAACCAATGACACCCTCTTGTGTCATTGCCCCTTCGAGTCAAACAACTTTTGTCTGAAACATTTTTGTCTGTCGGGCTTAGTTTTCGAGTTATTTTAATTCAAAAATTAAAATGGGGTACTCTGTATATGGTATACCCTCATGATTATGGTAATCTATTATACCTTTACGAGCGATGGCAACATTATTTTAAGATACCATGAATAAAAATGCTAAATAAAATAGTTTTCTAAACTTAATTTTATATGTGTTTACGAATAAAATTCTATAATACAGAGCTAACGTAAAATGTGATAACTCGATATCTCAGAAATTAATATACGAAAAAGTGTTTCCAATAAAAATTGTAGGATATGAAAAGAGAAAAATATTAGTAACATTTATTTATTTTTAAATAACTATGATTATGGAATATATTCGTAATGATATCAATTAAGAACGTTTTTGTGTTACAGATACTTCGAAGCAACAGTGAACAACGATTTCAACTATGAAGCTGCAGCAAACATTTACACATGTCAAGATACGATGGAAACTATGATTGCTTCATCTCGGTCTTAAATCAATTGATAAATTTAATGTCATAATTTCAAACCGTCAATTTACTTTTTTAAAAATTTTTCAATGATCAATATATTAGTCCAAATTTTTAGTTTCTATTTTAATTTTTAAATACAAAATTTCGGGTTGAGTTCTTCAACGAATTAAATCTATCAAAAAGCACTTTTCGTCATTAAAAAGTGGTTGAAAGAATAAAGTAACTAGAGCAAATCTAGAACTATACAACAATAGAGAAAGAGAAAACGGTCACGGGACTGGTTTAAACAGGAATAAATGAAACGTTAATATCGCCAAGTTATAATATATATGTATATATATATATATATATATATATATATATATATATATATATATATATATATATATATATATA
>NW_022639517.1:738856-742092 GCF_010583005.1 Odontomachus brunneus | reverse complement strand
TATATATATATATATATATATATATATATGTGTGTGTGTGTGTGTGTATAGTGATCCGTCATAGTGACCAGTTTAGTAAGTGGTAACATAACATTACGATACAATGAAAGATCGGAGGCTGTTATCACAGGGGATGTCGTCCTGTCAGCCCCAACCAGGTTAAGAGAAACGGTATATTCATCAATTACGACTACGACAGTAGTGGCGGCGATAACAACATCAACGTTCAACATGGATACTAATGGCGATTCAAATATGGACACCGCTAACGGAAGCTCCACTGCCACTGGCGTTGGTGCGATGGCATCTGTCGTTGCCAGTGCTGCATCCTTAACACTGGTCAAGGCCGAGAGGCCCGATCATTTAGCAGGGACATCAACGTCGCCCGCCACGGTAACTGCGGTATCCAGTGGATCGATCAACACCGGAAGTGGTCTTTTCGCTACTATTGCTAACAACAATAAAACGACTAGATCGGATGATTGGCTAACAACAAATAGTCCCGGATCGCCGCAAAATTCCCTACAAAATCAGCAAGTGGTCTACACTGCTCCGCAACAATTGTCGGAGCAACAGCAACCTCCCATAGCGCACTCCAGCCCACTCGCACATCAGCAGCAGCAAGTCAGCAATAACGGATATGCGAGTCCCATGAGCACTAGTAGTTACGATCCGTACAGTCCCAACGGCAAAATAAGTAAGTATTCTTCATCTTGATAAATATTAAGAGCAATTTTGAAAAACATATATTTAAATATTTATTCAAAAAGATAAGATATAATATTGATATATGTAATTAAAACATTTCGTTAACTACAATCGCGAAACGACCTATGAAATTCATCTTATGTAATTATCGTCTTAAACATTAAATTGATTTATTTAAATATTTATTAAAATACCATCAAATATTAAAAGATGTATCCAAAATATTAAAACAATTTGGTTAAAAATATTAATATCATTTTTTATTTTATATAATTTTGTATGTGTTGAATTTACCCAAAATTAATCGCAATTATTAGAATAATAAAGCTTTTCGCTATTTTCGATATTTATTTTGACTTAAAATAGTTTATGCAAATTGTCTTAAGGATATATATTATAGTTTAAAAATGCAAACTAGTGTTATTTTAAAACCGATTCAATTATTTATTATTACTGAATCGTAGGAGTAATTATTTATTTTCCCACATATATAAATATAATGAATTAATATTTTAGACTTACTTAATTTGAAAACTCATTAATTTTGAATTAATTATTTTTATTTTATATTTATATTTAATTAATTACTTGTACTTTATATTTATTTTAACTTATTTCTTTTATTGTTTTTATTTTGTGAAGCTCTTTAATTTAACATTGAGTCAATATTGAGCTAACGTCTACGTTTCTCTTTTATTATTCTTTTTATATCTTTCGAATGCAAATTGAATAACTGTTGAACCCAATTTTTAATAGTTGTCAAATTTAGTTAAAAACATTTTAATTAAGACAATCTTTTTTCCTTTTTTTCTAATAGATAATGTTTGCTCTAATAAAAAGAAAAAAAAACTATGGGAACAACTACTTAAAATGTTTAATATCCGAAACATTACAAATTTTTTATTGTCCTTTTTACTTTAAAAACTTAATAAATCTGCTTATAAACTTTGCCTCTTTTATATATTCCAGTATAAATAATAAAATATTCTAATTATTATATTGAGAAAAACGATAATTTGAAATTATAAAACAAAGTTGCAACACTAATGATTAAGGTAATTTTTAATTGTTCGTTTTTTTGTTCAATTTTTTCCTCCTTTCCTTGTTAAATTAAATTTATAATACATCTATATTGTTTATGTTTGTATCGTAGTTTTGCATTTTAAAATTGTCACGAATTTTTATATAACATTTAAAAATAATTTGGATCCTGACGTTTTTATATCCCGAGACATGTCTGTACGATTGTTTGGATATTGAATGTTTACTAATTAGAGCACAAGTTCAATCTCGTATTTGCCATTTTCGTCAGTGCTCGTATCTATACTGATAATACTTGATAATTTACTAACTATGGAATAAATATAGAATCCCACAATTGTACAGATGTATTTAAAGATTTTAGGAATTTATCGTCTCTATATTTGTTATGTCCTGGAGAAGAACGCAATGTAATGAAAAGCCTCAGCCATACACGTAGGTCGAGCAATGAGTAAACGAGCGACCAGAAAGGTCGTTTTACGCGCGTGTCGACGTGCAGCGAGCGCTCCTTTTTCCGATCAGAGAACTAAATTTCTTTATCGCGGGACGGACCAAGAGCGGATAATCGGAGGAAAAGGGGATTGGAAAAAATGAAATTTGAAATGAAAATTGAAATTTTAAATAACACTAATTAATTACATTTATTCTTCGCGACTTGTTACAAATTTATTCATCGCGGTTAGTTACAAATCGAAAGGTTACAGTAACAAAAATTATGGGTTACATGTATGTGAATGTATGTGTATGCGTGTAAGTGTATAGCGTGTGGGTGAAAGTTAGTTTTCAGGATTTATATGGGGTGTAGGAGACCAAAGAGAAGGTGGGTCTCGAAGGACGAAATCGAATTTTGAATTCATCGGAATTATTACAATTAATTAACAGGCAGGAATGACAAAAAAAAAGAAAAATGAAAAACTTATTTTCGGTGAACCGAATACGTAATGTGAGTGTCAGAAGTGGCGCTAGAAGTCCAAGGAGTGATCCCAGAAATAGAAGTAGTCGTAGTAAGAGTAACGGACTAAATATAAGAGTGAAGTAGTGAAATAGTGAATTCGCGGCGCGAAGTCGTGGTTTTATAGGATATCAGTTGGGGTAGTTTTGGATGGGGTAGGAAAATGTGAATTTTCGGGGATACTAGGTGTTGGATTCGTTAAAGTAGGTAGGTATGGGATAACATTGCAGCCAGTAATGAGGTGAGGAGATAAGATTAGGAAGATTTCTTTGGCTGGGGTTGTAGGTGGAAAAAATCATACGTTTAAAAGACGTGGTTATTGGAGGATTTTAAGGGAGTGAGGGAATCTTTGGGTAGGGCGGAAGAGGGATGCTGCAAGTTAGAAAAATGACTCAGTATAACGGATATTTTTTGTTTAACGTCTGGCGGCGTCGTTTTTATACACCTTATATATACATATATACATATATACACGTATACATACATATATATATATATATATATATATATATATATATATATATATATATATATA
>NW_022639517.1:722064-737109 GCF_010583005.1 Odontomachus brunneus | reverse complement strand
CACTTGAATAAGGCTGGATACAAAAAGAAGCTTGATGTATGGGTGCCACACGAGTTAACGCAAAAAAACCTCATGGACCGAATTTCCATCTGCGAATCGTTGCTGAATTGCAACAAAATTGACCCATTTCTGCAACGGATGGTGATTGGTGATGAAAAGTGGGTCATTTACGACAACGTCAAGCGAAAACGGTCGTGGTCGAAACGCGGTGAGCCGGCGCAAACGGTGGCCAAGCCATTGACGATCAGGAAGGCTTTGCAGTGTGTTTGGTGGGATTGGCAGGGAATCATCGGGTGTGTATCAGTTGGACACGGGGCAATTGGACACAGTCCAAGCACAAGTCGCTGTTCCAAGGGATCCTACAAATGTCTCTAATCACACGGTGCTGTGATTGGCTGTGTCCAAATGCTCCGTGTCCAAGTGCACCGCTCCCGAATCATCCACTATGAGCTGCTCCCCTACGGCCAAACTCTTAATTCGGACCTGTACTGTCAACAATTGGACCGTCTGAAGGAATCAATCGCCCAGAAGCGGCCAGCTTTGGCCAATAGGAGAGGAATTGTGTTCCATCAGGACAATGCCAGGCCACACACATTGATATTGACTCGCCAGAAGCTCCGGGAGCTTGGTTGGGAGGTTCTTATGCATCCACCTTATAGTCCGGACCTGGCACCAAGTGATTACCACCTGTTCCTGTCTATGGCGAATGATTTTGCTGGTGAAAAATTCGCCTCAAGAAGCTTGTGAAAATCGACTCCCAGTTTTTTGCCAATAGGGACAAGGGTTTCTATGAGAGAGGCATAATGGAATTACATTCAAAATGGCAACTAGTTATCGAACAAAACGGTGCATATTTGACCTAAATCGGATCATTCTAACTATGTTAAATAAAGCCTTCAATTTCATGGAAAAATAATGGATTTCTTTTTACTACACCTTGTATATACATATACATATATACAGAGTGTCTTACACTCTCCTCCGAACATTTTGTGGGAACGTAGAATGGGTTGATGTGAACATAAAAATCTTATATCGTTTTGTGAAATTCGTAATAATAGTCGAGTAATTAATTGTGAAAGATTAGGTAAAAACTCATTGATTGGTCGTAGGAGGAGCGCTCGGCTTCAGCGTAGATCCACTAATGTACCGCGCGGGTATCGCCGCACGATAATTGGAAGAACATCGTTACGATTGCTCGCTGGCCTATCTTGTAGGCCAGAGAGATGGGCAGTTTGGCATACAGAAATGCGTAGCTTCGTGTTGAGTCCGTGTACGTGTGCGCTCGTTTATTTTCCTCGCCGACCGCGGCGAAAAAATATAACGTCCCGCCTGTAATGTCGCGCGCTTTGATTTTTTCATCTATTTTATTTAATAACTCGAAATTTTACGTGGTTGTTCGAAAAATGACCTATACAATATTTGTTTACTTTTATCTAGCTATATGTTCTAGCTATATTATTCTTCTTGGACGCCTTATGCGGGACACCCTGTGTATATGTGTATATATATATATATATATATATATATATATATATATATATATATATATATATATACACTGCAACAGAAATATATGTCATTACACGCATGCACTTTGAATCATTCATTTTTACATTTCATATTTTGATACCATGATCTTTTTGCATATTTAAATGTTACGTAAACATTTTTCCGGCTGTACGTGATAAAAATTTCTTGTAATTGGATGCAGAATGTGAAATATATTTGTTCGTATTGTCATTTCCTGTACGGAAAAATGCGAGTAGAACTCGCTGCATAAAGAATCGAGCGCACGGACGAGTATGAATAGCATGCGTATATAAGAGTTTGTAATTATTTCTCGATAGTGGTATGTCGGAAAATAACTTTATTATATATAGGTCCGGTAACTGATTGAGCAACCGCCGTGTACGGGTAGAACGGGTCAAAATAATTATAAAAGTTATATACCATTTTGAAATTTTCTCAATATTTATTCAATTTTCTCAATATTTATTAATTAAAATGTATAAACGAATGAACGCACGAGAAGCAGTAGGACAGGCTCTGTGTGTAAAAGAAACAGCTTATCATTTGGCAACGATGAGTAAACAGTTACTTTTGAGGCGGAGTAACGTATACGTGTCGCTTGTTACTCTGCCTCGAAATCAGCTGTTTACTCATCGTTGCTAAGAGGTAAGCCATTTCTTTTACATACAGAGCCTGTCCTACCGCTTCTCGTGAGTTCATTCGTTTATACATTTTAATTAATTACGGATTAAATATTGAGAAAATTTCAAAATGATATATAACTTATATGATTATTTTGACCCGCTCATCCCGTACACGGCGGTTGCTCGATCAGTTACCGGACACCCTGTATAGTTGAATTTGTATTAAAGTAACCTTTATTTTCATCATTAAAAAAAATTTAAAAACTTGAAAAAAACTAAGTGATGAGGGGAATATGAATTTTTTTTATTTTTTTGAAATTACTATTGTAAAGTACTCTTTAAACCACTGAACTTTTATTCAATACATTTTTTCTATCCCTTATAGTTTTGATAATGTTGCTTCGAAAGAAAAATACTAATTTTTTTCAAAGGAGTATTTTATCCTCTAAACGTGTGAAAGAGTACCTATAAAAAGATACATATTACTTATTTTGATCTAGAGGACAATATATTAAAAGCTCATCAAAATCGGAGGGGGACACTTCAGGTTTCCTTGTTAGAAAACTTTATTCAGGAATGATAAATGTTACCTTAGATCAGAAATAATGGATGGCTTCAGTGGCGTAGCTAGAAAAAAGTTTCGGGGGTGACTATACTTTTTATTTTTAATGAGTAAAAAAAGTCATTTGAAAAAGTTTTTCTCATATTTAAGGTAACCCAGAAAATTAATTTCGGGGCTGCCCCCTCAGCCTCCCCTGGCTACAGCACTGGATGGCTAATGTTGGATATCTATTTGCTAACTTCAATTCACACTTGTAACTTTTCATACTACAAATTTTTCTGATCTAACAAAATAACAATAGAGACAATGCATGAATTTACTCACACATAGTGGTTTATATAATTTCTATAATTATATATATTAAGAAGAGAAACATGTTTTATTTATTATAATCTATTTGCTGTATAGTCATTAGTTATAGTTGAGAGTTATGATTAGAGTGTGAATTTACTTATCTATTCTATTTAGAGTTGAATATTGATGATGGAGCTAGCGGATAATAATAGTATTCAGCATATCATATACTTTAAATTTTAAAACATATGCTGCCGAGTAACGATATTTGGTAGTACATGGTTTAAAATTTAAAGCATAAGATACCGGCAACACTAGCTAGCTGTCATCGATACTTAATCTTGAACAGACAAGCAAATCTTGGACAGACAAGCAAATCCACAGTCTAACTATTGTTTTCAAGAATAATCTGTATAGAACAAAGGAAATTTTTACTTAATAACTACAACTTAAAAGTAAACTGACCACATTATAAAAATTTACAGTTTAATAATTTCTCCAAGATTTCGCCATGCTTCACATACACAACGTTTGTAAAGAGGTTGTTATGATATTTGCCATAGCATGTATAAATTTCATAGTCGGTAATGTAGGCAGTCTTAAAAATGTTATTCAATAGACGACATAAAAACGCCTGAAATATGACGTCTGACAGACGTCTTAATCCTTATGTAAATATCCGGATACTCGGGTATTCTTTTTTGACTTGAATTGAAAAAAAAAATTATATTTTGAAAAAAATAATCGTCTCGCCCGGTTAAATTCCCTTTATTTAAACAATTTTGAATCGATTTCGATGTCTCAATCTTTTTTATTTGTTTAATAAAAGTTGATTACGTCGGCATAAAAGATTATTATGCCTCTGTTCAATATCCAGGTTATTCAGGTAACCATTTGTTTTTTACTTGAAACAAAAATAAAAGCTAATTTTATCGAATTAAGGTTTAAATAAATAAAAAAAAACAAATACATTATATTACTATTTTATTATGATTAATTATAAAAGTATAAAAGAAAGTCATTGTGGTTTGAGATAATCTTCATCATGTGAACGTTTTTTAACGTTTGTCACATATAGGTTTATTATTAATAACAGCATAATTTTCTAATTTTTTTTTCTTTTGTGCGGGGTTACATGACAAACATGGTAAGCATCAATTATTTATTGTTAAGTTGTATTTTTTGTTAAGTTGTATTACATAAAATTGCTACTGGTAGTACAACCAGAAATGGAGACGCTATCAGTAGCGGTAATAGATTTATTAAGTATCCTCTTGATTCCTAATTGGAATTAAGTGGAGAAATTTCTCATTATTTATGGATTTAGAGATCGATCTTCGATTGTCGCCATACAACATTTTTTTCCCAATTGTTGTAAAAACATTGATTGTT
This sequence comes from Odontomachus brunneus, assembly GCF_010583005.1. Lineage (NCBI taxonomy): Eukaryota > Metazoa > Arthropoda > Insecta > Hymenoptera > Formicidae > Odontomachus > Odontomachus brunneus. The sequence goes on along the minus strand of NW_022639517.1, from coordinate 732,705 downwards.
CTCAAGAACAATCTGTATAGAAGAAAGGAAATTTGTACTCAGCAACTACAACTTAAAAGTAAACTGACCACATTATAAAAATTTATAGTTTAATAACTTCTCCAAGATTTTGCCATGCTTCACATATACGACGTTCGTAAAGAGGTTGTTATGATATTTGTCATAGCATGTATAAATTTCATAGTCGGTAATGTAGGCAGTCTTAAAAATGTTATTTAATAGACGAAAAAGACGTTCGTCTTTTTAGCATATAATTATTTTTATTGTAAATAATATATAATTATTTTTATTGTAAATAATATATGCTGTGAGAGCAGTAATATCGAGTGTGTTTTAAAAAAAAATGCGAGTCATTTGCCATCTATTATTATGTTTTTGTACGCTGTATTGTCCAAGCAATTTATCCATAATATCGACACCAGACTTCGTTTTATCGCAGAAATATATCATTTCAAGTTTCTTTCATAAATTTTTTTGTTGGATTATTGAATATTATAAATTGAAACAGAAATTATGAATTTCCCATTCTTATAACTTATTAAAGTAAAGTTTATTATAGCTATAATGGTTTGAATTGTTTTCTATATTCTTCTTTCTTCTTTTCATATAAAATACATAATACTTCATATATTCCAAAAACATCCGATAAAAAACATGATTGTAATTTTACGATGGGTTTATCAAAACTCAGTTAAGTTAAATTTTATTGATAGCTAAGTGCTAACTGTAAGTTATGTGTTTATCAATGCGGGATAACTAACAGTTACACATTAACTGTTGGTTGTTAAACTGTTGGTGATTGTTAAACTGTTTTGTATATACAGGGTGTTCCAAGCTCTCCTCCGCATATTTTGTGAGAATGTAGAATGGGTTGAAGTGAACATAAAAGTCCTATACTTTTTTGCGATATTCGTAATAATAACCGAGAAATTAATTAAAAATTAAGGAAAAACATACGCTAAATGGTTGAGAGAGGAGCACTCGCGGCCTAATAATATAGCGCACGGATGTTCACGCGCGGTGATTGGAAAAACAACGCACCATTGCCTATATGACTGTACTCTTACATCTCGCCTCGGCGCGGTGCAGCAGGATGTAGGATCTCCGTTCAACTGGCCCTCTCCAAAACGTAAAAACTAAAAAACGAAGCTCAGAATTAGAATCTATTTATGAGCTTTCAACCCTCGCTAATCAAAATTTTTGAACTCGTTTCCCTGAACAGGAATTTTGATTTGTAGGGAGGGGGGAGGGCTGAGTGAACGTTCACTTAGCCCCCTCACCTCTTAAAATTGAACGGAACGGAATTGGGATAAGAGCAGAATTAGGAACTATTTAGGAGCTCTCAACCTAGTATAGTTTTGATTTTTGAGCTCCATTCCTTACCCTCGTAACAACCCTTAAACAGTTTACGCTCAATAGATAACTTGTAAAAATAAAAAATCAATTCATTCAATTACAACTATCATTAATATTATTACTCGATTAATATCTTCACAAAATATGTAATATACGATTTTTGAACTGCAACTTTTTGGCAGGAAAACCACCCTTTACTATTCAAGTAAAGAGTTACTATCAAGAGAGAACTATACTTAAAAACCAATAAATGAGATACCGCTCGCCTGGAAATATTCTATGTATTTATAAGATGAGAAAATATGTATATTCCGATTTTTGAGCTGCTACCCCTTGGCAGGAATACCACCCCTTATGCCACAGGCGCAAGAGTGAACTATCTTCAAAAATCGATAAAAGGGATATTTCTCACGAGAGAATATTTGCCCGATTTATGAGTTCTTGAGATATGTACATTACGATTTTTTAGCTGCTACCCCTTGGGCAGGAACACCACCCCTTATACCACAGGCGCAAGAATAAATTATCTTTAAAAATCTATAAGTGAGATATCGCTTGCTAGTAAATATTTGCTAAATTTATGAGCTCCCGAGATATGTATATACCGATTTTTGAGCTGCTATCCCTTGGCAGAAACAGCACTTCTTATGTTACAGGCGCAAGAGTAAACCATTTTCAAAAATCCATAAATGGAATATGTCGCCAGCAAATATTTGCTCGATATATGAACTCACGAGATATGTATATCCTGATTTTTGAAATGCTATCCTTTGGCAGAACACCACCTCTTATGCCAGGCGCAACAGTTAACTATCTTCAAAAATCGATAAAAGGGATATTTCACGCGAGTAAATATTTGCCCGATTTATACTCTCTCGAGATATGTATATTCTGATTTTTGAGCTGGTATCCCTTGGCAGGAACACCACCCCTTATAGCACAGGCTCAAGAGTGAACTGTCTTTAAAAATCGATAAATGTGATTTTTCTTGCCAGAAAATCTTTGTTAGATTTATGCGCTCCTGCGAATTGTATATTCTGATTTTGGAACTGCTACCCTTTGGTAGGAACATTATCCTCTTTTGCACAGATGCATGAGTGAACCATTTTCAAAAATCGAAAAATAGATTATTTATCGCTAGAGAATATTTGCTCAATATATATGTTTCCGAGATATGTATAGTTTGATTTTCGAGCTGCTACTCCTTGGCAGGAACACTACCCCTGATGCCACAGGCGCATGAGTGAACTATCTTTAATAATCGATAAAAAGCATATTTCTCGCGAGTAAATATTAACCCGATTTATAATCTCCCGAGATATATATATATATATATATATATATATATATATATATATATATATTCTGATTTTTGAGCTGTTATCCTTTGGCAGGAACACCACCCTTTATGCCACAGGCGCAAAAGTAAATTATCTTCAAAAATCCATAAATGGGGTATCGCTCTCCAGAAAATATTTGCTAGATTTATGAGCTCCGGAGATGTGTATATTCTTATTTTTGAGCTGCTATCTCTTGGCAGAAACACCACTCCTTATGCCACAGATGCAAGAATGAACTATCTTCAAAAATTCATAAAATTTATAATATCTCTCATTAGTATATATTTGCGCGATTTATGAGTTCGCGAGATATGTATATTGTGATTTTTGAGCTGCTATCCCTTGGCAGGAAAACCACCACTTATGGCGCAAGAGTGAACTTTCTTCAAAAATCGATGAATGGTATATTTCTCGTCAGTAAATATTTACCCGATATATGGGCTCCTGGGATATGTATATTCTGATATTTGAGCTGCTACCCCTGGCAGGAACACCTTATGGCGCAAGAGTGAACTATCTTCAAGGATATTTCTCGCAAGTAAATACTTTCTCGATTTATGAGCTCCCGAGATATGTATATTCTGATTTTTCAGCTGCTACTCCTAGATAGGAACACCGTCCTTGACACAGGTGCCAGAGTGAAATATCTTCAGAAATCGATAAATGGGATACTTCCAGACAGTTCGTATTTGCTCAATTTATGAGTTCCCAAAATTTATATATATTCTGATTTTTGATTTTTGCTGCAACTTGGCAAGAACATCACCGATTATAGCACAGGCGCAAGAGTAAACTATCTCCAAACATCGATAAATGGGATATTTCTCGCAAGTAAATACTTCCTCAATTTATGAGATCCCGAGATATATATTTTGATTTTTGACCTGCTATTTCTTGGTAGGAACATTATCCCTCATTGCAAGAGACGCAAGAGTGAACTATCTTCAAACATTGAAAAATAGGTTATTTCTCGTCAGAGAATATTTGCTCGATTTATGAGCTTCGGAGATGCATAGTTTGATTTTTGAGCTTCAATCCTTTGACAAGGACACTACTATTTACCTTCCGCACTTAAGAGAACAATGCTTAACCTTTAGGCTGCCGGGAAAGCCACTTTTGTGGTTCTTGATTTTGGATTTGAATTCTACTATTTTTAGTGATATTTTAAACACTAAAATTATTAAACATATATGTTTGTATGTAGCCTACATAATGCGTGTCTCTCCGGTGTCCGCTTTACGGTTGTTCGCTTACGCTTACGTCACATAGTGGGAACTTTCATGCATTTTTTGGATAAGAATGCAGACGCGACTCAATTCTTACCCGATTTTAGTTTTTTTTTTTTAAATACACGTGAATAATTCTACTTTTATATACAACTGTTACAATGTGGAGAAACATGTTCCTAATTTTTTGCTCTGACCATTAACCCCTTCGTGGCTGCAACATTTCTTTAAACAGAGTTCCAAACGCGGAAATCAAAATTTCTGCAACTCACAGAATTATCTATAAAGGAGTTTTCGATGTTACTGATTACAAAAGTCATGTTCGGACAGTTTTTGCTGTCATTCAGCTGGTAATTTAACTGTCAATTCAGCTATCAAATTGAGAAAGATGTATTTTCTGTCGAAATGGGAATACGCCATGATATTCAAAGATATTCGTTATAAATCTTATGTCAATATCATGATGTAACACTTGCCAGCTGTAAATCCCTCTGTCAAATTAAGAAGAAAGTATTTTCTTTTTAATGGTCATAGCTATAAATTAGGAACATGTTTGTCCAAATTGTAGCAGCTGTACATAAAAGTAAAATTATTCATGAGTATTAAAAAAAAAAACCAAAATTGCATAAGAATTGAGCCGCGTCTGCATTTTTGTCTAAAAATGCTTGAATTTCCTACTGTGTGACGTAAGCGCGAACAAGCGCAAAGCGGACACCGGAGAGACACGCACTACTTAGGCTACATAGACACATATATGTTTAATAAATTTAGTATTTAAAATACCACTAAAAACAGTAGCATTTTGACACTCAAACTCAAGAGCTACAAAAGAGGCTTCTCGGCAGCCTTAAAGGTTAAGTATTGTTCTCTTGAACGCGGTCGGTAAAATAGTAGTCTTTCTGTTAAAGGATTGCAGCTCAAAAATCTAACTATACATATATCGGGAGCTCATAAATCGAGCAAATATTCTCTGGCGAGAAATGACCCATTTTTCGATTTTTGAAGATCGATCACTCTTGCGCCTGTGCCATAAGGAGTGAGGTTCTTGCCAAGGGGTAGCAGCTCAAAAATAAAAATATACATATTTCGGGAGCTCATATATCGGGCAAATATTTATTGACGAGAAATATCCCATTTATCAATTTTTGAAGATAATTCACTCTTGCGCCTGTGCTATAAGGGGTGGTGTTCCTGCCAAAAGGTAGCAGCTCAAAAATCAGAATATATAAATTTCGAGAGCTCATAAATCGCTCAAATATTTTCTTGGAAGAAATAAACCATTTACCGATTTTTGAAGATAGTTCACTCTTGCGCCTGTAGCATAAGGGGTGGTGTTCCTGCCAAGGAACTAGCAACTCAAAAATTAGAATATATATATATCCTCGGAGTTTATAAATTAAGTAAATACAAACTGACGGGAAATATCCCATTTATTTATTTCTGAAGATATTTCACTTTTGCACCTGTGTTATAAGGGGTGGTATTCTTATCTAGGGGTAGCAGCTCAAAAATACATATTTACAATATACATATTTCGGAAACTCATAAATTTAGCAAATATTTACTTACGAGAAATATTCTATTTATGGATTTATGAGATAGTTCACTCTCGCGGCTGTGGCATTAGGAGTGGTGCTCCTACCAAAAGGTAACAGCACAAAAATCGGAATATACATATCTCGAGATAAATTTAGCAAATATCTACTGGCGAGCAATATCCCATTTATAGATTTTTGTAGATAGTTTCCTCTTGCGCCTATGGCAAAAGGGGTAGTGTTCCTGTCAAATGATAGCAGCCCAAAAATAGGAATGTACATATTTCATTATCTTATAAATGCAGAGAATATTTTCACGCGAGTGCTACCTCATTTATTGATTTTTGAATATAGGTCTCTCTTGAACTCGGACAGTAAAGAGTGGTTTTCCTGTCACGGGGTTGCAGTTCAAAAATTATAGATTACATATTTTGTGAAGATATTAATCAGGTAATAATATTAATGAAAGTTGTAATGAATTGAGTTTTTATTTTTACGAATTAGCGTAAACTCTTGAGCGTAAACTGTTTAAGGGTTGTTACGACAGTAAGGAATGGAACTCAAAAGTCAAAACTATGCTAGTTTGAGAGCTCCTAATTCTGCTGTTATCCCGATTCCGTTCTGTTCAATTTTAAGATGTGGGGGGGGGGGATCTGAGTAAACGTTCACTCACCCTCCCCACCTACAACTCAAAATTCCTGCTTAGGGAAATGAGCTCAAAAACTTTGATTAGAGGGGATCGAAAGTTCATAAATAGCTCCTAATTTTGAGCTATTTGTTTTTTAGTTTTCACGTGGTGGGGAGGCCAGCTGAATGAAGGTAGATGTAGGATTATAGCGATATAATACACGCGCTGACATCTGCCTACTATATTATTGGGTTGCAAACTCTTTCAACCATTCAGCATGCGTTTTTCCTTAATCTTTTACAATTAATTTCTCGGTTATTATTACGTATATCGCAAAACGCTATAGAACTTTATGTTCACTTCAACCCGTTCTACATTCCTACACTGTAAAAACTGATGTTAAACTGGTGTTAAATTTAACATATTTCATGTGTCTCAAATCATCCACTCTCATTTATGTGTAAATTTAATACAAAACAAATGTGTTAAAACGTAACATAATATGGAAAAAATTTGACACAAGAATTTAAACACTTGAATGTAGTTAGGAATTCCAGGTTGTGTTAAATTGACATATTTAATATGTCAGACATAGATTATGTCAATTTGACATTTTTATTTCATAAAAAAAAACCATAGATTAATACTTCTCTCAAATGTTAAAGTAACGGTTTATTTTAGTTAATTAAACATTATACATATGTCAATTTAACACAAACTGTGATTTCTGGCAGTATTCAAGTGTTAAATTCTCGTGTCAATTTTTTACATATTATGCGTGTTACTTTTTACAACATTTGTGTGTTACCACATGTTTACCACATTTGTGTGTTACCACATGTTTTGTGTTAAATTTACACATAAATGAGGGTGGATGATTTGAGACACATGAAATGTTAAATTTAATACATCAGTTATTACAGTGACAAAATATGCGGAGGAAAGTCTGGAACACCCTGTATATAACCGAAGAAAAAATTTCCGTGTCCTAAGTGCGACATATATTCACTGATGTTTTAAAAAGGTAAAAAATAATATTCCTAATAGTTTTGGATATCCTAATACTCAATAAAATCAACAAAAGAATGCAATTTTCAATATATCATGTGTATGCTAATGCTTCTATAAAAAATATTTTATATAAAATAACAAATCCAAAAACGTTAAAAAGACATATTGGATTAGTAAAGATTAGTCGTGTGTCAATATGACAGGAATGGTGGTGAGATCTTTTCTACTTTTTATTTATGAAAAAAAGAAATTTATGGTATCCGTAACTTTATTTATGAAAAAAAGAAATTTATGTATCCGTAACTTATCTTTTTTTAAAAAAAGGTAAAAAAACATCAAGTTTTTGCGGTAGCCCGCACGAATATAACTATATAAAAGCTAATGCTCGTAAAAAATATTTTATTTGTGAAATAACACATTTTTCTAAAAATGTCCTAACAATCAAAATATTGTTGTTGAAAACTTATATTTTATTTTTTACAAAAAAATTGTATTATTTTCCATTTTGAATGACATCTCTGAGCGTTATCTAGGGAGAAAAGAATGCCGTGAGCGTGGAGCGTCAGGTAGCTCAGTAGTTTAGAGTAGTCGTCCGGCAAGCGAAAGACCCGGGTTTGAATCCCGATCTAACAAATCGCGCTTTCGATATTTTTCATTCTCTAGAACGAAAAGATACGCAGGTCCTGAACGCATGATATCCTGCCGTCACCTAGTATACCCTCCTCCTTCTAAAGATGTTAATTAACATTTAAAAAATGTAATGTTAACATTTTCTTTATGTAAAAATACAGAAGTTTTAACACATAAATCATGTCAATTTAATATTCTAATTTCATCAAAACTACTTTTCAAAAAATATAAAAATATTTTATTTTAATTAAGTTTATTATATATATGTTAAATTAACATAAAATTTGTTTCCACATAGTGACCAAGGGTTATATTTTTGTGTTGATTTTTACATTGATTTTTTACATATTTTTTGTATTATTCATTTACATATTTCCCTTTTGTTAAATTAATGTCTAAATTAAAATGGATAAATTGGAACATGTGAAATATGTTAAATTTAACACAAAATTTTTTACTGTGTATATAAATCGAACTACTCAAATGTTTCTACATGAAATATTTTATATATACCCAAGTTTCTACATGAAATATTTTATATATACCCACATATCGTATGCCTTTCGCCAGTATGGAAAAATAACCCGATACTGAGTCGATACCGAAAAGCAGATGTCCGGTTTTGGTACTGGCTCAGTACTGGGCCTGATATAAAAAAGCTGTATTATTGGTACTGGCTCCATACTAAGGTTTGGTACTGGATAGTCGTACCGTACATATATTGGGGCGTTACCGAAAAGTGTTTGTCGTTTTCGGTATTAAAAAAGACTTAGTATTAAAAAAGCTGTATTATTGATACTGGCCTTGTTCGTAGAATCAGTACTGGATACGCAAGTAAAAATCGTATACGTATCTGCCAATAGAGGATATTGAGCCAGTATTGTGCCGGTACCGAAAAACAGACGATACCAATGTCTTTTATAAGAAAACGGAAGAGGTCACTAACGCGAAACCTAGATAGCCAGTGATAAGAACGCTTACCTGACAAGTGGAAGACTCGAGTTCGATTTCAGCCGTCGCCCCAAAGATTTTTTCCTTATATGACTATTAACATTAGACCTGTATAGGTACGAGAGCAGCCGGCCCGGCCATAGTCTGATTTTTCTTTCCATACTGTAGTAATATTAACAATTGTACAAATAATAAAAACTACTAGGAATCGATACTGGCCTAGTATTGAGAATAGATACTTCCCCAGTGCTAGGAATCAATACTTTTCTTATACTGGTACGATTTTCGATACTGTGACAGTACTGTTTTCCGATACTGGCCCTTTTCTATCATCCCAGTATCACACCAATATTAAATCCGTACTGGCATCCGTACTATGCCAGTAACGTTTACCATAAATCGGTACTGGTCCACTTTGATGCCAGTAGTAAATTCCTACTTGAATATTCATGTTGTTATAAAATCACTGTCAATTATGTTTCAATAATTTAAAAATTTATTAAACCTTAAAAAGCCCCCTTAAACCCTTAAAAAGTTATACCCTTCTTTCATAGAAAATATAAAGCCCATGCACTCTTACAATCTTTTTATAGTTTTAATACATTTAACATTCCTCTTTGAATAAAGTATAACTTATTCCATTTCCTATTTCGCAATTCATGTCATCTTCTTATTAGCGTAATTTATTCTGTTCATTGGCCTGCTGCCTAAACACCCAATAAAAAAAATATATTATTGTCCATTGATTTCTGTATCCACTGCTCTCCTTCACATCACAACGTTCATTAATGATATTTTACCAACATTAAAATTTGACATTACGTAGCGGCTAACATCAGAAAAATTAAAGATTCCAAAATAGATGCTATTCCAAAATAGTTTTGTTTACTCTACATACTCTCTGTAAATATCTTTCAATATATTTCTATATATTATTTATTATATTTTTAAATATATTTTATATATTATTAATAGCATGATTTTGATATTGTTTCTTAATCTTTATAGAAAAGGATTTTATAAAACATTTCCTATATATTTCTTGAAAATTTATTTTTTAAATATTTATGAATATTTATAACAAATATTTTGTGCTACCTAGGATAGCACATTCGATTTTTCACCCGTTATCCTAACAAACACAATAACATAACAGTTATAGTCATCGTAATATGTAACAAATTATAATGTGCAACATAATATATTTATTACATACATGATATATTCATGTAACATACATTATATAATAGAAACATATTACTGAAATGCTATATATCTATTATATATATTAATTGTTAAAATATTATATAATTGGAATATAAATTACCTTTTTTCCAATAAATATTTAATTATACAAGGTGTCCTAAAACCACCGGAATTGCTCTTAATGGTAGATTTCTTACAATATTTTAAGAAGAAAATTCTAATAAAATGTCGAGGCTATAATAGCTTTTAAACGGGAAGCGATTATATTTAACGAATGGCAGGGCTGAGATTTCGCGCGCACAGGTACGGAAAAATGACAAATGCAAAAAGTGCTTCTATTAATGGGACGCTCTTTTTATGATATTATTGTCATATAAATTTGCAATATGTTTTCGCTTTTCTATGTATTGCATATTAATACATTTTTTTCATAAATAAAAGATGTAAAAACTAAAGGCATATCAAAAATATTAGGACCTTAACTTAGTTTCCGCCCGCAAATGTTAGATGGCAATGCAAACAATTCTAGTAGTCATTACTAACGAAACAGGTAGTTTGTGATTAATTTCGACATTTCTCGATAACATTCAGTCAGCATACACAATTATTTTCCTAAACAACAATTTCTTTTGCTTTGTGAAAAATGGAACGCGATAAAGTGTTTTTTCGACATGTGCTTTTGCACTATTTTGATTTGAAAAAAAGTGTAGCAGAAGTTCATCGATTACTTGAAGAAGGTTATGGTGATCGAGCTCCAT
>NW_022639517.1:720633-721897 GCF_010583005.1 Odontomachus brunneus | reverse complement strand
CACCGCGTCCTAGCCATCTACCCGGAAATTTTTCACTCAAAGATTGGCGTACACATCTCGCATTATGTGGTGGTGCACCATCTTACTGAAAAACAAGCCGTTGCCGAATATTTAGTGGAATATTTTCCAACAATTTTGGCAAATTATTATTTATAAAATTTTGATAAACATTGCCATTAAGTCTTATGGACATTTCAAACGGTCCAATCTATAATTTAATATGTTATAGATATTACATAGAAATAAATTGTTCTAAAACAAACCTTACATCCAAAATATTACATCATTTTTTTGTTACATAAGCTATAATACAAATAATAAACAGAAAACTTACGATTAAATTATTTTGTATACGAGCCCACAAATTTATACTAAAACGGTGTTGATAGTTTTGAATTCGATATTCATGTGGATTTTCATTGCTCCAAATGTGAGAATTGTGCGTATTAAAAGAACCCTCGTGCGTAAAGCAGGATTCGTCCGTAAATAAAATTGTTTCGATAAAATCCGGTTCTTGTGCCAATAACCATGTGCAAAAATTAATTCTGTATGCATAATCTTGCGGTAATAAATTTTGTACTTTGGTGAAATGATAAGCATGCATCCTGTTTTCTTTTAAAATGAGTTGTACTGAACTATTCGAAATATTTAATCTTCGGCTGATTTTGCGTACACTTATAGATGAATCTTCTTCGCACATTTCTAAAACTGCTTTTTCATTTTCATTTGTACGGGCGTATCATTCACGTTCGGCGCCAAATTTTTGCGTTGGAGTATTACAGATCCTGTTTCTCGTGTCCGATTTATCAACCGCAAAATTACATTTTGAGTCGGAGCTCTACGCTCTGGAAACCGTAGTGAGTACTCTTGTGCGGCAAGAGTCGCATTTTGACTACATTCACCATAAATTATAAACATATCATAATACTCAACAGGAGTATAATCTATTTTAAACTTTTAGAAAAATATTATAATTTATTGGTTAAAGAGGAGAATATCAATTATTTATTGTTAACAAGAGAAAGCAAGGAAAAACAGATGAAATAAGTGAACGAGAGATATCATGTAAATCGCTCATATGTATAAATATTTTTCATTTTTTTAATTTTTAATTTCAGTTAAGAGGATTCTATATTTCTTTCTTATTAATTAATTATTTTAATAAAAAAATAATATTTCTTGTTAATTTAGGAATTAATATTCCTCTAAAAGATTAAAATGGATTATACTCCTGTAGAATATTGTAATATGCTTATTATTAGTG
>NW_022639517.1:720470-720623 GCF_010583005.1 Odontomachus brunneus | reverse complement strand
GACGTGAGAAACGAAGAACGTGGAAGACCACCGAAAAAGTTTGAAGACAGCGAATTGCAAGCATTGTTGGATGAGAATGACACTCAAACGCAACAACTCGCGTATCAATTAAAGCCGTTTCCATACGTTTGAAAGCCATGGGAAAGATCCAAA
>NW_022639517.1:719735-720460 GCF_010583005.1 Odontomachus brunneus | reverse complement strand
TATACATATTTATCACTTCACCAAAGTTCTAAATTTATTACCGTAAGATTATGCATGCAGAATTAATTTTTGCACATGATTATTGGCACAAGTACCGGGTTTCATTAAAACAATTTTATTTACAAACGAATTTTGCTATACGCAGGAAGGTTATTTTAATACACATAGTTCTCACACTTATAGAAATGAAAATCCACACGAATATCCAAAATTATCAACGTCATTTTAATTTCAATTTGGGACGGTATACAGAATAATTTAACAGTAAGTTTTCTGTTTATTGCTTGTATTGTAGCTTATGTAAAAAAAAAATGATATAATATCTTTAACATATTAAATTACAAATTGGACTGTTTAAAATGCTTATAAGACTTGATGATACTATTTATAAAAATTTTGTAGATAATAATTTATTAGAATTATTATAGAATATTTCATTAAATATTCGACGACGACGCGTTTTCTAATAAAATTCTACTACATAATGCGGGATGTGTGCTACACTTTGAATAAAAAATTTTCAAGAAGATGATCCTATAAGTTGATCAGTCACTCGATATGACACCTTTGGATTACTGTTTATGCGATCATACTAAAAAACATGTATACATAAATAGCAAGTTAATACTCACGAGGAATTGTAAGGTAAAATTGTTGAAATAACACCAAACATAATTATAAACGCAACAAGCAGTCTATTGCGACCCGCACAATTATGTATTGAA
>NW_022639517.1:711506-711976 GCF_010583005.1 Odontomachus brunneus | reverse complement strand
GATCGATTTGAATCAAGCTTTGCGTGAAAAACGACCAGAATATAAAAAAAGGCAACACAAAGTGATTTTGCTTCATGATAATGCACCATCACATACAACAAAACTGGTCATGGAAACGATTGAGGCGTTTAATTGTAACGGCCGTGCGTTACGTGCGGGATAGTCTTAGTCGGTGTGGTCCGGGTTTCATTTGTGAAATGAAAAGCAGTGGTGTAGGTTATAATAACGTGGAAGTATATTCTAATTTCAAGGCTATGTACAATTATTTACATGCGACGTTACGCCGTTGGCGCGTGGTCGCGTTTTTGCTCTCGTCGGGAGCCGATGTTGTCGTCTCGCGATCAGCTGCGAGCGTCAAGGCGCGCGAGCGTCCGGCGGGACGCGGTCGGGAATGTTTCCTGATCTGCTATTTCACTTCGGTCGACGGAGCGGTGTATGGATAGGAAGCCGACGTCGTCGCGTATCCACTT
>NW_022639517.1:711286-711496 GCF_010583005.1 Odontomachus brunneus | reverse complement strand
GATATAATATCTTTAACATATTAAATTACAGATTGGACTGTTTAAAATGCCTATAAGACTTGATGATACTATTTATAAAAATTTTGTAGATAATAATTTATTAGAATTATTATAGAATATTTCATTAAATATTCGACGACGACGCGTTTTCTAATAAAATTCTACTACATAATGCGGGATGTGTGCTACACTTTGAATAAAAAATTTTCA
>NW_022639517.1:711011-711117 GCF_010583005.1 Odontomachus brunneus | reverse complement strand
TTGAAATAACACCAAACATAATTATAAACGCAACAAGCAGTCTATTGCGACCCGCACAATTATGTATTGAATGCGATGGTGGACACTTTGAACATTTATTTAAAAT
>NW_022639517.1:710696-711001 GCF_010583005.1 Odontomachus brunneus | reverse complement strand
TACGTGCGGGATAGTCTTAGCCGGTGTGGTCCGGGTTTCGTGTGTGAAATGAAAACCAGTGGTATAGGTGATAATAATGTGAAACTATATTCTACTTTCGAAGCTATTTACAATTATTTACAGGCGACGTTACGCCGTTGGCGCGTGGTCGCGTTTTTGCTCTCGTCGGGAGCCGATGTTGTCGTCTCGCGATCAGCTGCGAGCGTCAAGGCGCGCGAGCGTCCGGCGGGACGCGGTCGGGAATGTTTCCTGATCTGCTATTTCACTTCGGTCGACGGAGCGGTGTATGGATAGGAAGCCGACGT
>NW_022639517.1:710497-710686 GCF_010583005.1 Odontomachus brunneus | reverse complement strand
TGAAATATGTAAATTTTTACTTGAATTATTTTTGATATGCCTTTAGTTTTTACATCTTTTATTTGTGAAAAAATGTATTAATATGCGATACATAGAGAAGCGAAAACATATTGCAAATTTATATGATAATAATATCATAAAAAGAGTGCCTCATTAATAGGAGCACTTTTTGCATTTGTCATTTTTCCA
>NW_022639517.1:710331-710487 GCF_010583005.1 Odontomachus brunneus | reverse complement strand
GTTCGCGATCGTAGATGTTAGCGGCGTAGCGTGAGGAGGAAAAGGATGTCGACGTCGCGCATCCACTTCGGTCGACAGAGTGATAGATAGGAAACCGACGTCGCGTATCCACTTCGGTCGGCAGAGCGGTATCGGGGAAAGGATGTCGACGTCGGT
>NW_022639517.1:709510-710321 GCF_010583005.1 Odontomachus brunneus | reverse complement strand
GAATCTACCATTAAGAGCAATTCCGGTGGTTTTAGGACACCCTGTATAGTTATAAGCCGTCACTCAAATACAGGTAATTTATAAAAATATGTTCTTAAAAGTACTATAATTATTTAATATCAAAAGTGATATTTTTAGTAAAGATAATAAAAATATCTTGCAGTAAATTGATTAGCTCCCAAATAACACAAAATATTCCAGAATTATCCTAGACGTTTAGAATTAGTCTAAATGTTTGAACAGTGCTCTAGAATGTAGGCATTTTATATTATCGAGGCTATTACTTAGTCCCATGTCTCTCTAAACATTTCAATGGGAGGGATTATTATTGTAACAGTAATTTGCATTAATCTAAAAGTGTCTCAGTAAGTAAGAAACATAAAATCTACCAGGTTCTGTAAATATGAAACCGGAATTTGCCCATAGATGGCCCTAGCTGTCAATGTAGTTACCGTCAAACTGCGTCATTGGCGCCATTTCCTTGTTGACATCTCTGACAAAGATTTTCAACTCACAACAATATAAGTTTCATACAACAGCATAGTTTGTAATAGCGTTGAACATGTCGAATTTTGTGCCTGGAAACTACGATTTGCGGACAGCATTGATTTTCTGTTACCATTTGAAGAAAACTGCTGCAGAATCGCATCAAATGCTTGTCAAAGCTTACGGTGAGCATGCTCTTGGTAAATCACAGTGCTTTGAGTGGTTTAAAAAATTCAAAAGTGGCGATTTTGACGTGAGAAACGAAGAACGTGGAAGACCACCGAAAAAGTTTGAAGACAGCGAATTGCAAGCATTGTTGGATGAG
>NW_022639517.1:704670-707499 GCF_010583005.1 Odontomachus brunneus | reverse complement strand
CGTCGCGTATCCACTTTGGTCGGCAGAGCGGTATCGGGGAAAGGATGTCGACGTCGCGTATCCACTTCGGTCGACGGAGCGGTGTATGGATAGGAAGCCGACGTCGCGTATCCACTTTGGTCGGCAGAGCGGTATCGGGGAAAGGATGTCGACGTCGCGTATCCACTTCGGTCGACGGAGCGGTGTATGGATAGGAAGCCGACGTCGCGTATCCACTTTGGTCGGCAGAGCGGTATCGGGGAAAGGATGTCGACGTCGCGTATCCACTTCGGTCGACGGAGCGGTGTATGGATAGGAAGCCGACGTCGCGTATCCACTTTGGTCGGCAGAGCGGTATCGGGGAAAGGATGTCGACGTCGCGTATCCACTTCGGTCGACGGAGCGGTGTATGGATAGGAAGCCGACGTCGCGTATCCACTTTGGTCGGCAGAGCGGTATCGGGGAAAGGATGTCGACGTCGCGTATCCACTTCGGTCGACGGAGCGGTGTATGGATAGGAAGCCGACGTCGCGTATCCACTTTGGTCGGCAGAGCGGTATCGGGGAAAGGATGTCGACGTCGCGTATCCACTTCGGTCGACGGAGCGGTGTATGGATAGGAAGCCGACGTCGCGTATCCACTTCGGTTGGCAGAGCGGTATCGGGGAAAGGATGTCGACGTCGCGTATCCACTTCAGTCGACGGAGCGGTGTATGGATAGGAAGCCGACGTTGCGTATCCACTTCGGTCGGCAGAGCGGTATCGGAGAGAGGATGTCGACGTCGCGTATCTACTTCAGTCGACGGAATGTCTAGGATCTCTAGGAATTTCGAGTTCTGGTCGGTCGTGCGCCTGAGAGGAGCTTGCCGATCAATCCCTCGATCTCGTTTTGTAACGGCCTTTTATACTAAATTATAACAAACAGTAAGGCTGTTTGTTGACCTTGCGGTTATCCCGCGCGCGGTTGTTTGGCGTTTCTTTGTTCATATTATAAATATTGTTTCTAATGTCATGATTTTCCGGATCGTTACATAGTTGGGAAATACTTTCGCATGCGGCTTACTCGCCAGACTTGGCTCCGATTACTATTTATTTGCATCGATGGGACACGCACTTGCTAAGCAACGCTTCTTACGAAAATGGCTTGATGACTGGTTTGCCTCAAAAGAGCAACAGTTTTTTTGGCATGGCATCCACAAATTGTCAGAAAGGTGGGAAAAATGTATAGCTAGCGATGGGCAGTACTTCGAATAAAATTTGTTTTATCATTTTCATACAATAAACGTGTATTTTCTATACAAAAATTCCGGTTTCATATTTACATACCTGGTATATTTTTTAATATTATGTACAATTTTTTATTATGTACTATTGTTTTTAATAATATTTTATTAATGTTTTACAAATATTACTTAATATAGCATTGATTTTTAAATATTTTTAGAATGTTTTAAAAACATGAGTCAAAATATTATGTTAATATTACTATAATACATTTATTAGAAATAAATACGACATATCAACAAGTAATTTGTATAGTACTCTTTCGATAACTCTCCTGTCGCTAACTCTCCGCACAGGCTACTTCCCCTTCACACGTATGCTCACTAATATTAATATCGCATTCCCACATATCGACATTGACACAGGCGCGAAACTTAGAGATGGGCGATATCGATACCGATTATAGCTATAATTGATTATTTCTTTTCGATACATAAACATTTTGTAATCGATTGTTTGACAATTCGATTATGATAAGAATTGATACTTTTAAATCGATTATTGACTTCTATCGTTCTAACAGAAAGGTGAAACTTGATTGGCTACCGAGTCATAGGCCGGTATTCATATTCGAATCTTATATTTAACTTAACTACTACCGTAGTTAGTAAATTCTTAAATCTGATTTGTATATTCTTTTATATTCTTTTTGTATTTTCTTTTTATCTAAAGCCAGTGGCACACAATGCTTGTTTTCGTGTTAGATTGCTTGTTGAATAGAAATACTGTATTCTGATTGGTGTATTTCCATCCATCTTCGGAAATACGTCGATCAGAACGATTTCCAACCAGCACGAAAACAAGCATCGTATGCCACTGGCTTAATATACTCCAATCAGATTCGACAGTTCACTATCCTCGGTAACTATTAAGGGTCTACAGGAGTCATAGTAGAGACATCTCGCGGATAACCCGAAACTAACGTTAGTATTTGACCAAATTTGGAGCAAACTACAGAGAAAATCGTAATATGATTGTGATATTCATAATTAGGAAAATAATCTTAAGGGTGCGACAGAGCGTTTTTTGGGAGAAAATGTCGAAAAAAAATGGTCTAAATTATTGTGAATAAACATTAGGTTGAGATGTAGTACGAGTCTATATTTTAATAAATCAAAAATTTTTAAAACCCTAACATCAAAATCGGACTCTGTAGCACCTTTAGTATTAATATAAGAAAGATATAAAAAATTGTTTGGTGAGTGAATATATGGGTGTTACATCGAGTACGAGTTAGTTCCACTAACTATACCAGGGTCAAAAAATGTAATAAGCATAACCATCTAATATTTTCATGATTCAAGGCAACTCAGTACTGCTTTCCGATGCTCGAGTAGAGTTAGAGTTAGCTAGACTAGCATAGCGGAACGTGAGTATCAGGTAGTTGATTTTCAAAAAATGTTAGTTATTAATAAGTTTAATCTTATATGGTATGTTTATACCGAACGTTTAATACGCGTACCAATTAGTAATTTTATGTTAAATTATTTTGATTATAGGCGATGTATATAAACAACGTCATATTGAAATAGTGCAATATTGATTAGAAAGACGTATCGTATTAATT
>NW_022639517.1:702336-704660 GCF_010583005.1 Odontomachus brunneus | reverse complement strand
TTCGGTCGACGGAGCGGTGTATGGATAGGAAGCCGACGTCGCGTATCCACTTTGGTCGGCAGAGCGGTATCGGGGAAAGGATGTCGACGTCGCGTATCCACTTCGGTCGACGGAGCGGTGTATGGATAGGAAGCCGACGTCGCGTATCCACTTTGGTCGGCAGAGCGGTATCGGGGAAAGGATGTCGACGTCGCGTATCCACTTCGGTCGACGGAGCGGTGTATGGATAGGAAGCCGACGTCGCGTATCCACTTTGGTCGGCAGAGCGGTATCGGGGAAAGGATGTCGACGTCGCGTATCCACTTCAGTCGACGGAGCGGTGTATGGATAGGAAGCCGACGTTGCGTATCCACTTCGGTCGGCAGAGCGGTATCGGAGAGAGGATGTCGACGTCGCGTATCTACTTCAGTCGACGGAATGTCTAGGATCTCTAGGAATTTCGAGTTCTGGTCGGTCGTGCGCCTGAGAGGAGCTTGCCGATCAATCCCTCGATCTCGTTTTGTAACGGCCTTTTATACTAAATTATAACAAACAGTAAGGCTGTTTGTTGACCTTGCGGTTATCCCGCGCGCGGTTGTTTGGCGTTTCTTTGTTCATATTATAAATATTGTTTCTAATGTCATGATTTTCCGGATCGTTACATAGTTGGGAAATACTTTCGCATGCGGCTTACTCGCCAGACTTGGCTCCGATTACTATTTATTTGCATCGATGGGACACGCACTTGCTAAGCAACGCTTCTTACGAAAATGGCTTGATGACTGGTTTGCCTCAAAAGAGCAACAGTTTTTTTGGCATGGCATCCACAAATTGTCAGAAAGGTGGGAAAAATGTATAGCTAGCGATGGGCAGTACTTCGAATAAAATTTGTTTTATCATTTTCATACAATAAACGTGTATTTTCTATACAAAAATTCCGGTTTCATATTTACATACCTGGTATATTTTTTAATATTATGTACAATTTTTTATTATGTACTATTGTTTTTAATAATATTTTATTAATGTTTTACAAATATTACTTAATATAGCATTGATTTTTAAATATTTTTAGAATGTTTTAAAAACATGAGTCAAAATATTATGTTAATATTACTATAATACATTTATTAGAAATAAATACGACATATCAACAAGTAATTTGTATAGTACTCTTTCGATAACTCTCCTGTCGCTAACTCTCCGCACAGGCTACTTCCCCTTCACACGTATGCTCACTAATATTAATATCGCATTCCCACATATCGACATTGACACAGGCGCGAAACTTAGAGATGGGCGATATCGATACCGATTATAGCTATAATTGATTATTTCTTTTCGATACATAAACATTTTGTAATCGATTGTTTGACAATTCGATTATGATAAGAATTGATACTTTTAAATCGATTATTGACTTCTATCGTTCTAACAGAAAGGTGAAACTTGATTGGCTACCGAGTCATAGGCCGGTATTCATATTCGAATCTTATATTTAACTTAACTACTACCGTAGTTAGTAAATTCTTAAATCTGATTTGTATATTCTTTTATATTCTTTTTGTATTTTCTTTTTATCTAAAGCCAGTGGCACACAATGCTTGTTTTCGTGTTAGATTGCTTGTTGAATAGAAATACTGTATTCTGATTGGTGTATTTCCATCCATCTTCGGAAATACGTCGATCAGAACGATTTCCAACCAGCACGAAAACAAGCATCGTATGCCACTGGCTTAATATACTCCAATCAGATTCGACAGTTCACTATCCTCGGTAACTATTAAGGGTCTACAGGAGTCATAGTAGAGACATCTCGCGGATAACCCGAAACTAACGTTAGTATTTGACCAAATTTGGAGCAAACTACAGAGAAAATCGTAATATGATTGTGATATTCATAATTAGGAAAATAATCTTAAGGGTGCGACAGAGCGTTTTTTGGGAGAAAATGTCGAAAAAAAATGGTCTAAATTATTGTGAATAAACATTAGGTTGAGATGTAGTACGAGTCTATATTTTAATAAATCAAAAATTTTTAAAACCCTAACATCAAAATCGGACTCTGTAGCACCTTTAGTATTAATATAAGAAAGATATAAAAAATTGTTTGGTGAGTGAATATATGGGTGTTACATCGAGTACGAGTTAGTTCCACTAACTATACCAGGGTCAAAAAATGTAATAAGCATAACCATCTAATATTTTCATGATTCAAGGCAACTCAGTACTGCTTTCCGATGCTCGAGTAGAGTTAGAGTTAGCTAGACTAGCATAGCGGAACGTGAGTATCAGGTAGTTGATTTTCAAAAAATGTTAGTTATTAATAAGTTTAATCTTATATG
>NW_022639517.1:702187-702326 GCF_010583005.1 Odontomachus brunneus | reverse complement strand
TATTACACATTTTTTATAAAAAAGCAACAATAATAGAGAAATAACGAGTACAAGTATAGAATAGTACAACGGTTAAATGGCTATTTAAAGGCGTATATATATCATCCTTAGTAAAAATTGTTTTCATAATTTTTCATAC
>NW_022639517.1:701943-702142 GCF_010583005.1 Odontomachus brunneus | reverse complement strand
CAGAATTTTTTTGATGGTTTATTTATAAAAATATATCATGCTTCGATTTTGATAAAACTTAATACAATCTGAACGGGACGATCGACCAAATTAATCCGCATATACAAAAGTACAGTATTTTATTAACATGATGGAAAAATGTCATTATCTGCTGTTTTATTGCAGTAATTTTCTATACAGTCCTTGGTAGAAAATTAAT
>NW_022639517.1:673801-701761 GCF_010583005.1 Odontomachus brunneus | reverse complement strand
CTCTGCGCGCAATCTGCCGCCAGTCTGTCGTCAGAGTCTGTTCGCAGACCCTGTCAACAGTCTGGCGGCAGATTGGGGACGCAGATGTCTATGGATCTGTCGACAGATCCTGCTCGGATTCGACAGATCCTGTCGACAGTCTGACGTCAGTCTGCGCGCAGATTGCTTACTGGGTATATTGTATCGCCGAAATTATAATTAGATATAAAGTTACTAATTGATACGCGTATTAAACGCTTGGTTTAAACATACTAATAGTACCTCATATGCAAGCACAGATGCTTGCAGAAACATTTCTGCTACGTTAGAATATTGCTGATACGTAACAGAAATGTTTCTGCAAATATCTCTGCTGTATGGGACGATCATTGTTTATTAAATATTTTACACACTTAATGCTCTGGAAGAAATAAAACAGATACATGTTCAATATATATCATTCAGTTTAATATATTTGCATACATCATATAATATTAGAATTATTAAAATCTTATATTAGGTATTTTTTTAACTTATATAATGTGATGTAAATGTTTAGAACAAATGATATTTATAAGAAATAGAACGTTTCAATGACAGCACATGTCATTATTTATATAAATCCCAATTATTACTTTGATCATATAATTCATTGAATTTTCATCGATTTAATCATATGATTCTAATATAGCTTAAAGAAGAAATTTACTAAAAGATTATAAATATATCATAACTTTATTATATCCAGTACTAACAATTTATATAAAGCTGTATCCTTGATAAAAAAAATACTACAATAACTGCCCAGACAGAATAGGCATGTTGACATTTAATAGATGTTTATAGATGTATAGATGTTTATATGTTTATATGTTGTATATGTTTATAGATGTTTATAGATGTCTATAGACATCTATTAGGTGTCGAATTAGATGTCAATTCAAGATAACGTTCTGGTTAGGTGATTCAAATCTGTTTGATAATCTATACAATTGTATTTTACATTTCAACAATTTTAAAACAAGATATTCTGCACAACATATGACAACACATATATTCCAAGTTTTTATTAAGAAACGTCCTTTAATATTAATAATATTGATAATATTATTGTGATAATATTATTGTGATAATATTAATGTTAATATAATAATTTTATTCAAAAGCAATTCAAGATTGCTACAGTATTTCTTCTTAACAATAATAACTTTTGTGAGGAACTAAAATAAAACGAGAAATACAAGTGGTTTAACTCTAACAATGTACTTCATAAAACATTTTTCGTATGGCAATAAAGTATATTTACCTGTAAACTTCTTGATTACCAAGGCACCATAACGTAATGGCTATTTGTTTCTGAGGAGATATTTGCATAACATCATGTTCAAGATATAAATGAGGTCCAAGATCTTCTACTAATCTTTGATAAGTGCATTTTTCTAATCGAAAATGCGATTTGAAATCTAATAAAATATTAATACATTACAAATCAGAAACACTCGCAAATAGTTAAAACAATAAAATATATACAGTAAAACTTTTAAATCTTTTACCTGTTAAAGGATACATTAACGGGTGTATATCAGTTGGACACGGGGCAATTGGACACAGTCCAATCACAAGTCGCTGTTCCAAGGGACCCTACAAATGTCTCTAATCACACGGTGCTGTGATTGGCTGTGTTCAAATGCACCGTGTCCAAGTGCACCACTCCCTACATTAACAGTCTCAAAAAAACCTGGAATCTTAGGATGAAGTTCCCTTTCTGGAATGTTATCAATATCATCATCGTTATTTTACACATCATTAAAAAATAAATTCAATATTCCTTGCACATCCATTTCTTGACTGATATAGCCAAGAGAATAATCCAGATAACATTCTGTTAATATATGTTTAAAATAATAAATATTGCAAGCATTAGCGCTCTGATATTACATAAGTAAGAAACAATTTAATAATATGTTTCTATACATAAAGATATACAATTTATCGGCAATAATTGTTACAAAACAGAAGCAATAATTGTTCTATTACATCAATTTTAATGTTGTAAAAATACTTTTATTTTTAAAAATTAGTTTACAATTAAATACAAACGTATCGATTTTATTTCTTTCAGAGCATTTAGTGTATAAAATATTTAGCAAAAATGATTATGAGATTAAACTTATTAATAACACTTTTTGAAAATCAACTACCTGATGCTCACGTTCCGCTATGCTAGTCTAGCTAACTCTACTAACTTTACTCGAGCATCGGAAAGCAGTATTGAGTTGTCTTGAACCATAAAGATACTAGATGGTTGTGCCTATTACATTTTTCGACCCTAGTAGAACTAACTCGTACTCGATGTAACGTAAACACCCATTATGTATGAGACAAACTTTAGAGGGTGCAGATATTATGGAAAATGTAATATAACTGCATTTTAGTTTAGGTAGTTTGATTCAACCTTTCTATCTTGCGTCCGCGCGATCCGTGCATTAGTATTTGTGCTATACGTATATTCGTGCTATGGCATGTATGAACCAATTGTACGTAGCACAGCTGTTGCCTATAGTAGCGTTTCAATAGTCATTGCCAATACTGAAAATATATAGGTAGTGTTACGTATACTATAGACTTCCAATACTAGTAGTGAATGCTGGAATACGCATATATCTTTTTATAGGTGTAAATCTGATTATGTAGCACCTCTCAAAATAATATAAAGAACATATCAAGAATGATATACGTGGAACATGTAATGTCAACGAGGCGAAATATATTTTCTCTACATATACAGCAAAAATTGCTGTACTATAATACTTAAATGCAGGAGTCACAGCATTTATATATCATATTTTTGCAAATCTATAATAACACCCGCGATAATAATGCAGAAAACAAGCAAAAAATACTTTCCTTCATAAATGTTGCGTCTGCAAACTAAAATATGTTGAAACAGTACACGCTTGCATGACTGGTGCGGTTATGTGTGACAAATATATTTATGTAAGATTTTTCGCAAAATCTGACTCTGTAGCATCTTTCAAAATAATGCAAGGAACAAGCAAAAATGCTTTCCGTCATAAATATTGCATCTGCAAACTAAACTATGTTCAAACAATATGCATTTGCACGACTGGTGTAGTACATGGTAATGCATGGCAATTATATTTATGTAACAATTTTCCCACATCTATTTGCAAAATGTGGCTCTGTAGCACACTTCAAAATAATGCCAAGAACAGGCAAAAAATGCTTACCGTCATAAATATTGCTTCTGCTAAATAAAATATTTTCGAATAGTACGTGCTTGCACGACTGGTACGGTACATGGTTATGCGCGACAATTATATTTATGTAACAATTTTCCCACACCTATTTGCAAAATGTGGTTCTGTAGGACTCTTCAAAATAATGCAAGGAACATATGTAAAAAATGCTTACCGTTATAAATATTGTGTCTACTAAATAAACAATGTTTAAACAATACGCGCTTGCACGACTGGTGCAGTACATCGTTATGCGTGACAATTTATTTATATAACATTTTTCGCACGCCTATTTGCAAAATCTGGCTCTGTAGCACCTTTCAAAATAATGTAGGAAACAAGCAAGAAATGCTTTCCTTCATAAATATTGCGTCTGCAAAATAAAATATGTTCAAACAGTATGTTGTTTGCACGACTGCTGCGGCACATGGCTATGCGCGACAATTATATTTATGTAAGATTTTTCTCACGCCTATTTGAAAATATGGCTATGTTGTAGCTTTCAAAATAATACAGGAAACAAGGAAAAAAAATGCTTTGCGTGCCAAATATAGCATGCCAATAGAAGTGCGTTTACTTCTAAAAAGTACAGCTCAGTCAGAACCACATGTTGATTCAAAGTTGATTCGACAGGGTTGAATCAACATTGATTCAACGGTTCATCGATCATTTTGACATCAAATCGACTTTCAATCCATGTTATGGTTCTGACTGAGGGAGGTGCTGCGCTCCAGTACTTTAGCGCAAATCGCAGAGCCTTCATACATAATATTTTTACTAATCCAATTGTTAATGTACAATATGTAGTACCTTCTGTAGTTACATTGCAAACATGTAAAACATTATTTCAATAAAAAAGATAATCCTTGAGAACACTGACCATTTAAAAAAAGTGCGTAAAAATTCACGCATATGTCACTAATTTAGACATATAACGTTATATATGATTCAGATCTGTCTATATATAATCATATTATAATCATATATAATTGTATATATGATTATATATTATTATATATTATTATTATATATTATTATATATAAAAATATTTCTAAAATGTTATTTTTTTCATTTATTATTTATTTTCTCAAATTATTATAAAAAAATGTTGTTGAATATTTTTTTTGCTAATATATAGTATTTATTAAATATTGCATTTCATTAAATATTCACATAGAATAATATATATAATCTCAAAATATTTCAAAAATATATATATATTTTTAAAATAGCACGAAAAGATTAGAAAATATCTACAATCATTATTTGTGATAAATAATTAAGGTATACTAAATATTTGCAAATGTTTCAAAAATATTTATTAAAATCATTATATAAAACAAATAAGTATAAAATAAACGTTTTTAAAATCGTTACAGGAACGTTTCAAAAATGTTAACTGAAATTATTATTTCCAACGAATAATTAATGTAAAATAAATATTTTAAAAATGTTTAAACAATGTTTGAAAAATATTTATGAAAATCATTATGTCAAACGAACAATAAATATAAAATAAATATTTTGAAAATGTTTAAAAAATGTTTAAAAAATATTTATTAAAATCATTATATAAAACGAATAATAAATATAAAATAAACATTTTTAAAATCGAACAGAAACATTTAAAAAATGTTAACTTAAATTATAATTTTCAATGAATAATTAGTGTAAAATAAATACTTTCAAAATGTTTAAACAATGTTTGCAAAATATTTTTGGAAATTATTATGTCAAATAATAAATATAAAATAAATATTTTAAAATGTTACAGAAACATATGAAAAATGTTTACAGAAATAGTTTCAAATGCATAATTAATTAAAAATAAACAATTTAAAATGTTACAAAAACGTTTAAAAAATGTTATTGAAGTCATTATTTCAAACGAAAATAATTAATGTAAAATAAATATGTAAACAATCTTTAAAAAATGTTTAAAAAATATTTATTACAATCATTATATTAAGAATTATATTAAGAATAGAATAATAAATATAAAATATACATTTTAAAAACGTTATAGAAACGTTTAAAAAAGATTGACTTAAATCATTATTTTCAACAAGTAATTAATGTAAAATATATTTTTTATAAATGTTACAGAAACGTTTAAAAATGTTTATTGAAATCATTATTTTAAACGAATAATTAATGTAAAATAAATATTTAAAAAGTGTTAAAGAAATATTTAAAAAATATTTATGAATATTATTATTTCAAACGAATATAAAATATAAATAAATATTTGAAAAATGTTACAGAAACGTTTGAAGGTTGTTTACTGAAATTATTCTTTCAAACGAATAATTAATTAAAAATAAATAATAAAAAATGTTATAAAAACGTTTAAACAATGCTTATTAAAAATCATTATTACAAATGATAAATTAATGTTATATAAATATTAAATAAATGTTATAAAAACGTTTAAACAATGCTTATTAAAAATCATTATTACAAATGATAAATTAATGTTATATAAATATTAAATAAATGTTATAAAAACGTTTAAAAAATATTTTTTTAAAAAACATTATTCCAACTAAATATTTAATGAAAAAAAATATCAAATGAATGTTATATGAATATTTTTTTTATAATGAGTTGAGGAAATGAATAATAAATAAAAAAAAACATTTTAAAAACATTTGAAAAATATTGGCTATTGATTGGGTACATGGTACATGAATTCACTTACGAAATTTCGTAAATAAGTTGTGAAATATGTGAATCAAAATTATCATAAAATATGATGGACAAATTTTCTAACATTTTCTATCCAATATTTTAAACAGGAATACGCATTAATTTTTTTGCACTTCTTTTTAAATGATTAGTGTTCTCAAGGATTATCTTTTTATTGAAATAATGTTTTATATGTTTGCAATGTAATTACTGAAAATACTATGTATTGTACATTAACAATTGGATTAGTAAAAATATTATGTATAAAGGCTCTGCGATTTGCACTAACGTACTAAAGTAGCGCAACATCTCCTGTACTGTTTGAAAGTCAACGTATTTCGATTGGCCCGCTTTATTTGGCACGGAAAGTATTTTTTCCTCGTTTCCTGTATTATTTTGAAGGCTACAACATAGTCACATTTTGCAAATAGGCGTGAAATAAATCTTAAATAATTGTCGCGCAATAATCATGTGCTGCAGCAGTCGTGCAAGCACGTATTATTTAAACATATTTTATTTTGCAGACGTAATATTCATGAAGGAAAGCATTTTTTGCTTGTTTCTTATATTATTTTGAAGGGTACTATACACCCACATTTTGTAAATAGGTGTGCGAAAAATGTTACATAAATATAATTGTCACGCATAACCGTGTACTGCACTAGTTGTATAAGCGCGTACTGTTTGAATATAGTTTAGTTTGTAGACGCAATATTTATGAAGAAAAGCATTTTTTACTTGTTTCCTGTATCCCACACAGCACAAATCTTCAAAAGACATTCTAAAGATGTTTTAAGAACATTCATATATCCTAAGAACGTTCTAGAACATTCTCTGAAGATTTTATGCTATCTGGGATTATTTTGAAGGTTATAACAGCCACATTTTGCAAATAGGCGTGAGAATAATCTTACATAAATATAATTGTCGCGCATAGCCATGTGCCGCAGTAGTCGTGCAAGCATATACTGTTTAAACATATTTTACTTTGCAGACGCAATATTTATGAAGGAAAGTATTTTTTCATTGTTTCTTGCATTAATTTTGAAGGGTGCTGCACAATCAGATTTTTCCAATAGGCGTGTATAAAATTTTATTCTAATATAACGTCACGTATGCTCTTGTGTCACACCACTGGTGCAAACATTCTGTATTACATATTTTACTTTATTTTGTACATATATATTCATGCATATACAAATATATCTATGCATGTAATACAAATTTTAAAACTTTTAAAATTTGAACGCTGTAGGCTTTACGACGCTTCTATGTTTCGGCCCGCATGGCCCAAAGCTTGGAAAGGATTTTCTGACAGAGTTAAGGCCATCACACACAAAATTACATAGACGCATATGCATAGCATAAGATAGTATGGACCAATGAGCATCGAATATTAAGTATCAATCATCAATATGGCGACTTAATATTCAATGCTCATTGGTTCATATGATCTTATGCTATGCATATGCGTCTATGTAATTTTGTGTGCGATAGCCCTTATGGGCTGCGAAATACATAGGCAGCGGTACGTAGTGAGGAGTTGGTGACGTCACAACTAAGGAGAGATAAGGACGATGTTTGATAGTTTGTCCTTATCTAACTAACTTGACTCAATCTTCCTGCTCTTTCGTCCGTGCGAACAATACGCTTGTGTGGGGCGTGTGTATGGACATAAACTTACACACAAAGGCAGAAGCTTCGGGCTCTCTCCGCATGACGCCTCTGAATTCAACTCAGGATTTGTCTACGATTTCTGTAGACCCTTAATCCAGATCAATGTCGTCATGTAAACATAATTATAAACCAATTAGATTCACGAGTTTTACAACAGTTGCAAGCTACTTTCTTTACTGAACATAATCATTTGCTCTGTTTTGTTAGAGTTTTCTCAATTAGAGTGAGAAAAAGTATATTTATCTCATTTTAAACTTATTGCACTAGTTCAGCAGTGCAGCTAAAAAGAACAGACTGATTGCATTAAGAACAACAAATGAGTGCATCTAGTGGTTGCGCATTCAACAGCAAAAGAACTAAGTAAGCGCTTAAACCGATGGTGGGACCCGATTGACCACGGTACGATTGGACACAGATTGTGGGTGCTTTCCAATTGTAATATCCCTAGACACTTTCATGCACACGGCGACACAAGTTGCGTTCCAATTGTCGTAATCGTCGACCCAACACTATACATCCGTACTCAGTTCAAGGGCTACTAGTTAGCTGCGTAAACTAGTGTTTTCTAGTGAAAATTAGTTAATAAGCGTAGCGGCTTGAAAAAGACTGGCATTTGTGACGTGAAGTGGATAATATCTTTTTTATTATTTAGATTTTATTATTTATTATTAAAAAATACCAAAATATAAGCATAGTTGAAAAATAATCCTAATCTTTTATCCGACATACATACACATTAGTACACACTTTGTTTCAATTGAATCGTGCACAACGTTACACTTTGTGCATTTCTGTGTACATATGTATCAAGATATGTTAAGCAATTGGAAAGCACCCTGTAATGATTGGTTCGATCTGATAATTCACTAGATAATTCTTTGCATTGGTTGTGTCCAATCGTGCCGTGGTCAATCGAGACGCTCCCAACCGACGGCACACGGCGTTTGTTTCTACGTTAATCTGATGAGATTTAGTGATATATTAGAAATGCTTTATTCTGGTTGGTACATTTCTAGTATATGAATTTCACTAGAATTTCACTAGATCCAATTTGTTTTTATGTTGGTAAAAATAAGCTGGATCTAGTGAGATCAGAAAAGTTTGTTTCGCAAACGATATATGCGTTTATTCATGTATAATATATGTCACGTAAACTATAAATATATAAACATACTTAACGAAGCTTAATGCAGCGCTAGCGTATCCGATTCTTACTAGAATCAATTATTTCGCTCGATATATTGGGATACCAATAATCGGTGCGCTCCAATTAAGTTACTAGAGTCATAAGCGATTATTTCTTATCGATGTTTCATCTCTAATTGAAACGCGAATAATGTAAAGTTATAAGCTGACGCGTATGCTTCTTTTTCTTTCTCAATGGCCAAGACTTCTGTCTATTAGCCAATCACACGCATGCGCCGTCACAAAAGGGGTTCTCGATAACTTTCCGTTCCCAAGAATTTTCCATTCCTACAGCCCTTTGGGCAGCAAGTTATCGAGAGGATACTGTACAAAACGGTTTAGACGCATTTCGAGCTGAAGTTGTACTGAAACTGAAGTTGTAGTACTTCAAGATATCAAAAGATATTACTGAGAGATATTGTTGATTCATACGTATTTACCCATAAATTCGTTATGACAGGAGCCGAAGTGACAGTACAAGGTGTGAAAATAAATATAACTCTAAGTATACACACTGGGATCTCCGAGACTCCAGGCAATGTTTGAAACTCTAGTTTAAAGAGAATTATTAGTAGAGAGAATAAGTAAGGCTGATATTTCACGTGTCGTACAAGTTTTTTGGATACGTTCATTGGTTGACGAACAGAGAACCTAGAAATACTCTATTCGCCAACCAATAAACGTATCAAACCAATACCGAAAAGCTTGTCGTACGACACGTGAAATAGCACCCTAAGGAGGATTTTACACGATCGCCGTGTAAAAAAACTTGAAGTCTCCTCTGTAGATAGCAACTGTCGGAGCAGTCAATTGTCTGTTGGTTTTGTGGTAATTCACATGGGGTGTATATCAGTTGGACACGGGGCAATTGGACACAGTCCAATCACAAGTCGCTGTTCAAAGGGACCCTACAAATGTCTCTAATCACACGGTGCTGTGATTGGCTGTGTCCAAATGCACCGTGTCCAAGTGCACCGCTCCCATTCACATGTAAATTAAGCCCGGGATCTCCCAGACCCCAGTGTGTACTTCGTGCAACTTTTTTTGCAAGCAAAAAAAAGCAAGTATATTTTGTAATTAATTTTATTCGAGTTCATAGTGTAAATATATATATATTTCTAAAAAAT
Source organism: Odontomachus brunneus (assembly GCF_010583005.1). Taxonomy (NCBI): domain Eukaryota; kingdom Metazoa; phylum Arthropoda; class Insecta; order Hymenoptera; family Formicidae; genus Odontomachus; species Odontomachus brunneus. The sequence goes on along the minus strand of NW_022639517.1, from coordinate 691,844 downwards.
GTTAGATTAAATAAGTAATGTAAAAAAAAAAACTAATTTTTATTGGGAGATAGAAACACGCGGACTAAAATGATATTACCTTGTTGGATAAATGTTATTTGCCGCTTTTAAATTATTGACGTTTTTCTGTTTTTAACTTTCTTTCTTAACCCTTAGCTGTCCCACCTTCCGGAAAAAACAGAACTGTCCCATGGGGTCTATCTGACCCCACGTCGTAGCTTTGAAAGTAATGATATTTATATAAAAAAAATACTTGTTAATGTCTTAGATATTGGAGAACAAATGCTAATTGGTTTTGTAGGCAAAAACAAAAATTTTAATATAAAAAAAAAATCTTGAAAAAAAAAAGTTAAAAAATGACTTTTTTCAGTCAAATACTCATAGCTGACTCAATTTTCATCGAAAAAAAAAAATGGTTCCATACTCGGGAGATATATTGTTTAAACGTGAAATAATTTTTTTTTGGAGCTATTCAAAAAGTGTATTTATTTTAAGGTTTGAATGCTGAGAAAATTGTGTTTTTTAGGTATAACGAAAACCATTGAATTTTAATAAAAAAATGAATTTATTTCGGCATAAAAACACTTAAAAAATTACAGAATGTTTATTTTATTATAAAAAAGTAAAAGAAAAATTTAAATTACAAATTTGCGAACTATTTTACTCCTGCCTACCCCCACAATCAATGCAAAAATACATGCGATGATTATTACACATTGGACGATAGCACGATAAGCATTGTATTGTCGTTTTAGTATCTTTATGTCTGGGACACAGATCACAGCGCTTACGAGAAGGTAAATTTTGATCTTCAGATGCTTCTTGCTGCAATTCATCGATCCCAAGTATCATTGCTATACCAGCTTTCAAAGACTTGCGAAGTGAAACCATGTAATACCTTTCCTGAAGATAGGGCTTGACAAGAAACATTTTTAATCGAGAAAGGCACTCTTTACATACAAAAAAACTAAGTAAATTACACACCAAAAAATTCGTAATCTCAGAAATGTTTACTTACATTTTTTTTCAAATTTTAGTACCCAAAAACACTTTTAAAAAATCGGAGCGCACACACAAAAAATTAACACACCTGTCCCACGGGGTCACAGTGACCCCACAAATTTTAACGTCGACTTTGCGCGCTTGCCTACAGTAGACTAAGGCAACTAAAATTATACTCATCGTTTTAATCGACAGTTAGGACCTCCAACTGACAACAGATGACGTCACATAGACCATTTTTAAATTTTGGGCTGTTTTACAGAAATTTAAAGATCTCTGGGGTCAATTTGACCCCGGAGAGACAGCTAAGGGTTAATTTAAACAAATATCTTCACAGTACTATCCAAACAAACATTTTTTGAAATGTAGTAAATTTTTTTGTTAATGTATTATTTTTTAATAGTCTACAAATGTACTGAGTTTCAATAAAATCGGCGAGTGACACAAAGGTAGGTTTACTTGTTAGAAAAAATAAGCCAGAAACACCGAATGAAGCATATCACCAGTTAAGATAACATGATGACACACGTATTAATACAAAAAGTAACATTTCAGATTCGAACGTTGCAATAATCTTAATATACGAAAAAAACGTTAAAGCTATTTCGGCGCAAAATGTACATATAAAAAAATTAATAAATTATCTGCCTAATTTAATCGTAAACAATGTTTAGTATGGTATTTCCCGGATATCCCCTAACACACTTTAGGATCATCTTGAGTGTACTCAGAAAGCTATGGAACACTCCCTAAGATATCCTGGATATCAAACATAATTCTAGAATGTCTTTTTAGATAGTATTATTGTATTATTGTATTTAGATTAGGATATAATGAACTCGTCAGCGATATTCTATTTAAATCGAATATTATAAGTGTTTTTGAGAAGTAATTTATTTTTTTACAAAAATAATTTAAATAATATTTAAATTTAAATAATTTAAATATTTTGATAACGAAAATGATCAGTATTTCTCATGATTGATTTACATTGTTTCATGCCTGGTATTCATGCCATGTATTTTTTAAACTAATTTATCGTTTAATTATTTTAATGTTTGGTTAAAAGTAGTCACATCGTCACTGGTTTACTAATATGCCAAACATTACATTACATTTTAACAATATTCGTTACATATCGACTTTTGTTGCATTATTACAACATTTGTTTACATTATTATGACATATTTGTCAGCAAATATACCGTTAGAATATTTTTTTAAGCGATATAAGAATACATTGTTAGCAAGATCAATAAAGATATCGTTAGAGTTCATTGACATCACCTTTTTCTCTTCGATCATCGAGATTAAGCAACAAGCAGCATAGACAATGGCAAATAAGAATGGTGATTACTATGGGATCAAAACGAAGAAACAAATATATTAAGCGAAATATAGTGTGATCCTACAAATATCATTTTTATTTAAACAAAGCAATCAAACATTAGTTTGTTTAGATTATTGTTATGGTTACTGTTATATACTATGGGTAAACTTATCAATTTTTTTTTATAGGAGACGTCAGTACATATTGAAGAAGCAGATATCAGAATGTTGAAAAGACATAAATGTAGTTTTTACTTACAATGTTATGGTTATATGTAATTCAACATTACCGCAATTTCCAAATCAGCGTCAACATTTGTTTGTAAAGATATACAACGTTAAAATGATATGTTAAAAATGAAAATTTTACATATTATTGAATAACATCATAATAATATTGCTGTAATAATATTTTGCTTACTGGCGTGTCACTTCACTTTAAGAGTAAACTCCATGGTACAAGTTTTGCTATCTCGTGACCATCGTTTTTATGTATGTTAATGCATCATATTTTACGTACAAGAAACGCATGAGAAAATGGAAGATATAACAAATGATCCGACATCTAAATATAAAAATGACATAATAAAGATTTAATGATAAAATTAATTTAATTTAAACAATATACTTGTTATATAACCTATTATATTTAAATTATATAGATGCTAGACAATTGTAACAGTAAATAACAAAACATTAAAACACAGTTTTAAAATACAGTTAAATTGCAGTTATAAAAGGAAATTATGTAACTTTAACATTAATAACGTATAACAATCGTTATATTACGTGTTATTTCTATGTTATGAATAATATTTCGGTGAAAACAGTTAATACTTGCAGAAGTAATTATCATTAATCAAAATGTACTATTTTATTATAAGAATAAGCACTACAATATAACTTTTGTTGTACTAGTTATAACTATAGTCATAGTTATTATATGCTTTTATCGATCATATTTTACGTATGACAAATAGACGGCAACTAAAGGACGATCTGACATTTACATATAAAAATGTTACAAAGCATAAACATATATAATGCGAATAGTATATTTGTTATATGTGTTATATTTAAATTATCCACACAATACAACGTCTAAAATTGGATGTAAGATATCTAAAAGACATGTTAAAGATGTCTCTCAGATGTCAGAATATAAAATGTCTTTAAGATATCTTATGTATTATCTTATGTCTTATGATTTTAGACGTTGTGTTGTGTGAAATGTTACTGTTATGCTATTATAATCAGCAAATAACATAATAATATAACAGTTTTAAACAGTCATATTACGGTTATAAAATTAAATTAAGTAACCTTGGTATTAATAATGCACAACAGCAGTTATATTAACTCTTAGTGGCTTATGTGAAAAACGGTACCACATGTGGTCCTACATGGGTCTTTCGAGTCCGGCCTTTTTATCATATCTTTAAATTATTTCGAAAAATTTATAAAAATTCACGGATATACTTTCAAGTTTCTAGAACAAATACCTATACTTTATTGTGCACAAAACTACAATGTAGTAAATTAGTATTAACAAAGTTTAATGAACGATTAGATAAATGAATGCTTTGAGTAAAAATCCGTACTTTTTTATCAGCAGTGAATAGAAAAAATGGCTTTAGGATTTTATAGTTTAAGAATGAAACTTCGAAAAAAAAAGTAATATAGAAAAGCAAACTTCTGCAAAAAGCATAGTTATTAGGGTATATGAAAATGAACGATTTTCAAGAAGGAATAAATGAGAAAAATCGGATATTAGAAGAGAATATGCATTCGGTTTTTATTTTATTCCAAAAATTTGTGTACAAGGATCAGTATAAAAAATAATAAATACAAGAACACTGAATATACTATCCACAAACATATTAGGCGGTACATATATAATTCCGATGGTCTTCACATACCGGCTTTCCGCAAGACACGCAACCACACCACGTTTTTGCCGTCAATGCTCGTATCGTAGAAATAACATCTTTTGCGTTTTTCTAGTTTTCCTCGTATCTCTGGTTTTGGCTCTTCAGTTTGCAGTATGGCACATATTGACAAGCGCAGCCCTTTCCGTAATGTTTTTTCTACAGCCTGTGATGCATATGCGGAGCCATCAAAGACATTATTATGTCCATAAATTCCTGTTTCTTTATCATTGTATTGTCCTTACGTAAATTATAGAGAATATTACTATTGATAATTCCTTGATTCAAACGCCAAACAATTCAATATCGTCTTTCTCATATAATATATATAATACGCGATTTAACGTTGCAATTCGCTTTTCCATTGTTTCTAAAATCAACGAATTTCTTTTGATATACACATTACAACATACATACATACATAACTAACTATAATATTCATTAACTAAATAATCAATATAAATAAATAATAAATAATACTAACGAAATAACTAAACAATAATAACTAACTAAATAAATAATAATTAATAAAACAATATTCAGATAGTAATGTAGAATGCAAATAGAATACTATGAATGTTTATAGATTTTTCACTTTTCACAAATAGGACACATTGTGGCTCTACATGGATCTTTCGAGGCTGGACGAAAACTTACCGCGATGCTGGTTGCAGAGGAACTGACGGTTTTGGGCGTCTTTTCGCTCACAAGTTTCTCCTATCCCTAGTATTTTTTAGGAGCGGGCAGAAAATCCGGGACCCTTTAACGTGCTGAGAAATTTCTATGAATAGAAACCATCCGGACTCGAAATATATATGTAGGGCCACTAAGGGTTATATCCATATATATCTAATAGTTATATTTTATGTTCACTAAGATGTTATATCTATGTGTATCTAATAGTTATATTTTATGTTTACTAAGATAAAACTTTATATTCACAGCAAGAGATACTATCCAACATAAATGTATGTATGTTAAGAAGTCATATTATATTAAGAGGTCAATTATATTAAAAAATTTGATTTAATTAATTAATTTAAAATTTGATTTAATTAATTTATTTAATTTAATTTATACGTTGTTTTGACGCTTACATGCAAAATCTAACAATTGATAACGTGTCACATATTCCTTCAAAATCTACAATTTTTATTTAAAACATTTCTGCCATAATATTTAAAAGTCTATAAAAGCTTACCTAGCAAACACAGAATATAACCAATATCCTAAAAAAGATATCTAAAAAAGATATCTTGAAGATATCTAAAAAATATCTCACTATAGATATCTTCAAGATATTTCTAAAAATTATCTTTTAGATATCTCTTTTAGAAATATTTTTTTTTATTTTAAAAAGATATTTATAATGAGATATTTTTTGATATCTTCAGAATCTTGATATTTTCTAAAATGTCTTTTAGAAAACCCCTATAACATGCCTCCAAATATCTATCAAACGTTTTAACCATATTTTTTAGATATCTAAAAATATTTTTTATACGTAATCGTTTTATATGTCAATAAGTCATCTACTATATTAGTAATGCAGTGTATTACAAATACATACTATATGGTCACTATTTAGCAAATATTACATCGATATATATTTGAAATGTATATAATAATCTTTATTTCTCAAAGGTAAATTAATATCAAACGAATAAAATTAATCATACAAATTTTAATCTCGCGATAGTTCTAATTGTTAACATACATAATATCAGTTCAAACTGTTAACATAAATGATATCAATGATAACAACTGCTCGCAGAACAAAGTAAATTGCATAATGTGTATCGAAAATACTAATTAACTGTCAAACTGGATTTATGAGTCAAATATGTCTATAATTTAATCTGAATTAAATGATTATATTTTTACTATTTTCAATAGAAATGGTCAACATTTGTGGAATAAAATGTTAAAACTATTAAAGCCAATTTGGTCAACATTGGCCAATTTGGTCAACAAGAGAGGAAAACCTTTCGAAAAACTGGTTTTTCTCGTGCATTTTTATAAAAACTGAAAAATATTTGAAGTTTTGTGTATATATATGTATATATATATATATATATATATATATATATATATATATATATATAATATTATAATACTAAACTGTATTTGATAATTTCTTATATAAAAATATATTGGTTAATGTTAAAGATATAGAACATTTTCGGAAAAGAGTCCAAGCGTACATAGTACTTATGCTACTATTCTAAACAGAATCATAAAATTCGCTTCGTAAACATAAATATGCTTTTGTAAAATTTGTAAGAACTTACGAATAAATTTACAATTTTATACGTACCGTATATTGTACAATTAGTCATAAATATCTACGATTTCACATAATTTACGATATTTATAAGTAATCGTATAACATTGTACGTATAGAATTATAGATCTTCTAATAAGTTCTTACGGATTTTACGGGAACAAATTACGAGACTTACGATTCTGTTTAGAATTGTAGCATTAGTCTCCATGATTTTGCAGATCTCAATAAATTGAAATAGAATAACGAAAAAGATTATTAATTTGACATATGGCTATTGTTGAAACTAGAATAATAAAAATCAGAATATTTTTCAATTTTTTTTGCCGTATACAAATTTTAGAAAAATGCCTAAAAAAATGACAATTACATAAAAAGAAAACTTATTATATTTTAATTTTTAATTTCATCTAAAGAGATATATGTTGTAAACATGTATCCATAAACATAAGCCGACTGGCTTATTAGTTTTTCCAAAATTGTGGAGGTCAATTGTAAAAATACGTTTTATAAAAAAACGCATTTAAATTTTTGTGCGTATAATGAAAATAAGTTTTAAATACTTACGCAAGTTTTATCAACGATTTTTAATTAGCAATTCTAAACCTATATGGCATTTCTTCCTCGAGCTTATAGGATTCATTTTGAGCTTCTCTTTCATCGTTGCCAGCAGCTTGAGTTTCTTGAAAACCATCACTAGATAACCCCTGAAATATGTTTAAACTACTTACAGAACTCGTTCCTTTACATTACGTGCATAACTGACCAATTTTCTTCCGTTAAATTTACAAATAATTTACAAAATAGTTTCAAAATTATTTCTCTATTAAGTTTAACGAGTTCTACATGTACATGATTGATTGGATATTTAAATCCTGATATCATGTAGAATCACGTATACAAATACTTAGGATACATTAGAAACAATATCTTACTTTTAGATACACCTAAGTAGGAATTTAATACTGGCATCAAAGTTGCCTAGTACCGATTTATAGTAAACGTTACTGGCATAGTACCAGATGCCAGTACGAGTTTAGTATTGGTGTGATATTGGGATGATAGAAAAGGGCCAGTATCGGAAAACAGTACTGTCATAGTATCGAAAATCAGTACTGTACCAGTATAAAAAAAGTATTGATTCCTAGCACTGGGGAAGTATCTATTCCCAGTGTACCTATACTGGGTCAGTATCGATTCCTAGTAATTTTTATTATTTGTACAATTTTTAATATTACAACTATGTAGTATGGAAAGAAAAATCAGATTATGGCCGGGCTGCTCTCCTTTATACCTATACAGGTCTATTTTTAATAGTCATATAAAAAAAAAATCTTTGGGGCGATGGCTGAAATCGAACTCGAGTCTTCTGCTTGTCAGACACGCGTTCTTACCACCGAGCTATCTAGGTTTCGCGTTAGTGAAACCTCTTCCGTTTTTCCATAAAAGACATTAGTATCGTCCGTTTTTCGGTACCGGCACAATACTGGCCCAATATCCTATTGGTAGATTTTTACTTGGGTATCCAGTACTGATTCTATGAACAGGACCAATACCAATAATACAGCTTTTTTAATACTGGGCCAGTACCGAAAACGACAAACACTTTTCGGTAACGTCCCAGATTATAGCCACAGGTATACGTACGGTACGACTATCCAGTACCTAACCTTAGTACGGAGTACAGTACCAATAATACAGCTTTTTTATATTAGACCCAGTACTGAGCCAGTACCAAAACCGGACATTCGCTTTTCGGTATCGACCCAGTATCGGACCATGTTTCCGTACTGGCGAAACGTATACGATTCCTACTTGGGTATTTACTTTTTCTTAAATCGGAACTTGAGCAAGATATTGTTTCGATTATTGTACTTTCAGAACCTCATGAACTGAGCGCGTTGAACACCCTGTCTCCGATTCGTGTGTCGTCTCAGATAATTGGGTATAACTCAGCCAATTTTTTAAATATTTTCATAAAAATTTTGCGGTATATACTAAAAATTGTATAGTTTCAGAATATGCGATAACAAATCGATTTTTTAAAGAGATATATAAAGAAAGTTGTTCTCCTCTTCCCTTAAAGTATAAAGGGTTAAACATCCGTTGTTAAACATTTTTTTACATTTACAAAGAAGAATAAAAAAGTTGGGTATTGTTTTTCGTATTATATCTTACTTTGAATTTAAAAGCGTTTTTTCAACGTCAATAAAAAATCTTTAAAAAATACTTTGTTCAAATTTGAAATATATATTAAACTAATAATCATTCTTTTATAACTATTTACTTAATATTTTTACTAATATTACTCTTATTTTATTCATTTTCATTAAGCTTTTATTTAACATTAACTTTATTTTTTCTTTTAATTCTTATTTATATTGATAATGTGTTTAAATAATAAAATTATGAAATAAATATTAATAAAATTTTTATTTTTTTAATATGTTTGACATAATTATTCTGATAAAATAAATTAATATAATATTGCAAATTTACTTATCTTATTTTGTTATATAGTGTTTCTCGAAATATATAAATCATTACAAACTTAAAAATATACATCTCTCTATTATTTTTATACTTTTCTCAAAATTTTTTAAATTAATAATCTCATTGATTGAGCGTGGCGTATATGCGTTAGCATTCTCGATTCCAGGTTGTCTCTCTTCGTTCTATCAAAGAGAGTGGATATCCTTGAGAAGGAGCATTGTCCTCCTCGATAGCTACTTCTTGTTCAGCCACTTGGCTTGACTCGACAAACTTCTCGTCATCCACATAACATTGACCGATGCGATTTCTTCTGAAGGTTGAAATCGACAACAATCGGTATTTTTTGGATGTCTCGAAATTATGGATATAAAATTAAAAATCTTACAGTTTTAAATATATAGGCAAGTCTAGTGATAATAAATTAAAACTCGAGTGAACTAGGAACCAATATGAGCAGGGGTTTTATTCTCAAAAAATATCACATACGATATTTCTATGAAAAACTATAATTTATGTTGATAATAATCGGTTTTATACTGAAATAAGTCCAGAATACTTATTTTTTTTTACAGATTAATATATAACTTGGAAAATTCTATAATTTATTATAAAAAAATTTAATTTTCTATGGTGTAACTCGTAAGAGAAAGGTTTAAGATAATTTAATTCGTGAATAGATTTTTAAAATTTTACTGTATATGCTAATGCTATGTGTTAGAATATTACATATTTGAGATAACGGTTTTAACATAAATTTGCAATGTACTTTCGTTGTAAATTAACAAAAATACTTATAAAATTTATAATTATAACATTTGTATTTTTTGCAACAAATGCAAAATATATATATACATTTTTTATAAAATTTGAGTCATAAACAAATGCAAAATATATATACATTTTTCATTTTTTATAAAATTTGAGTCATAAATCATGAATATATAATAAAAAAATCTTAGATCAGAATAAGTTAGATAATAATAACTAATAACTAATAATTAATATATAATATAAAAATATATTACACAATAAGAAAATATGTTCAATATTTCTGCGTTGTCATGTAAATGAAAGAAATGATTATATATCTCAATTTGAACGTTTTACTTGTCAATTTATTAACTATACAGCAGAAACATTAGTTTTTAATCAAGAATCATAAATCTATCTTAACAAACTTAATCTCATAACATATTTCTATCATCAAACATTTATAGCAGGCTCTGCTTAAAATCTGTTTGCATAAGTTTGGCTGGCTGGGTTTATCCATATTTCTTTATAGTTCTTATCTGTACAGTCGAGAGAAATATATTAAATTATATGTAATTAGTGTGTGTGTGCGTGTACTTATAATAATATCAATAAAATGTGTTAAGCACGCATAGACAAAAAAAAATGAGTTTACATTCTTATTTTATATATAAGATTTAAGCCGCTTGTGCAGCTCGGCTTACAACATTGGGTGCTCTCGTTCGCTAATCTTCTTGTTTTAATATTTCGAAATTTCACGTAACATTGACAGTTTGTTTACAAATTGCCAAGGGTTTTCGTGCTCAGATGTAAGAACTTATTCTACTTTCTTAGTATTGTGTGTCTTGCGTCGAACATCTTGTATAAGGAGTTAGCTGTCAAGTAACATATAAAAGTCTATGTTCGTAGATATCACATAAGTGGCTGTGTTTGTAGATACCGCCGTTTTATCGAAAGTCAGTTATCTAATTGATACTGAAAATATCCTGCACTTGTTTTTTGTGGTTTGTATATTTGCAGATAGCGATTCCCCCCCCCCTCCCCTCCACAATTTTGATAGGTTTGGCAATACTTATAACGCGCGATATAGAGGATTATCTGAAGAAATACAATTTTAACCTCAAAATAGAAGATGTTCCCGGTATTTCCGGGTAATTATAATAGCATCACTGTATTTAACTGGCCAAATTAGTAAGGAATGATAACGTTTTCACGTTTGTTTCGGTAGACAAAAAACGGCTTTTTATATTTTTCTTTGTTCTTCTTTTCATTGTTCTTTATATTTTATGTTCTGAGAATCCTAGATTTCAAAAATGGCTGAAACAATTTTTATCAGATTAGACGCAATTGAAAGCTTATATTAAGATTTTTGACAGAAGTGCCATTAGATTTTCAATTATAGCTTTATTTATGGAAATATTTTAGTTAGAAGCACGATTGACGCAAAAACTACGAAAAAGCTGGTAACGTCGTGATCATCATATTGATCATAACTATTTCTATCATAACTATTTCTATCAAGATTGATGCAATTAATTCTGAGATTTAATATCACCCGTGAAAATAACAAGCGATTATTATTAATTATCTATTGTAAAATGGAAAGGACTCGTGCGAATAACACAAATTCATATCGGAAAAATATCGCATTTCGGCGTTTACATAATGTATTATGCACAACGTGTATAACGCACACATAAGACATGGAAATTGTCTCCGGAGCCATACAAGTCTCGTCGGCGTTACAAAATATTAATTATATTATTATTATTAACAAACGATTATTATTAATTACTATCATATAAAAGAAATTAAACGGCACGATTATTATATAATCTTTTTCCAAATATTACAGCGTTTATTTTTATTATCACAATATACTTATTACGTAAACTTACATTATATACATGTGCACCAAATAGCAGTTGTGAACCCGCTGAACGATGTATCGGGAAATGTGTGCGTACTTCCGTTCAATTACATCACATACATTCAAATATGCATGTACATAAGAGTATGAATACGGCCTAACTTAAGCCAGTGGTACACGATGCTTGTTTTCGTGCTGGATGGAAATACTCTGTTCAGATTAGTACATTTCTAAAGATGGATGGAAATGCACTAATCAAAACAGAGTATTTCCATCAGTGTTGGGAGAGTTACTTTTTAAAAGTAACTCGTTATTGTTACGGTTACTTTCGGTAAAAAGTTACTCGTGACTGATCTTAAAAAATAACGTGTTACCGTTACTTGAAAGTAACAATATTTTACTTCGTTACTTTCTATTACTTTTTCTTGGTGTAAATCTAGAATTATAAGAAAGGAACTAAGACAAAATATAAATCGGACATAAGATTATTAGAAATATATATATTTAAATATTTTCATTATTTTATGTTATTAATTAATAACATAAGCAAATTGACCACAGACTGTGCGCAAATTTGATAAAAAATCCACATCTAAATCATAGCCATCTGTGTCCGCATTCAGCTACGGTTTTGACGACAGAACCTGCTGTCAGGCAATTGCTACAGATTTGCAGCAAAAACCGCGCAGAGTCTGCCGCGCGACAAGATCTGCCAATCTGCTGTCAAATCATTACAAGCTTTGCGCGGTTTTTATTGTAAATCTGAAGCAATTACCCGACAGCAGACTCTGTCACATATTTAGCGGCAGTTTGGCAGCAGGATTTGATATAACAGATCCTGCATCAAATTTGTTGCCTATTTACAATAAAAACGGAAAAGCAAATGGTAAAAATTAACGAATCAAGAAGTTAAGAACAATTTTATTACGTTATTTTGTAGCTGGATTTTACATGAGAAATAATTTTTACGGGACGGAACAGTAACATAACTTATGATAAATATGTCACATCGACATGGTATTTATTACAATATATTTTTTGTAGATTGTCAATATTTTGTAGATATACTGTAATAAATACTTTACTACGTTAATTGATATAACATGTCTAAGTAATATCCTCTAGGTCATAGGTTATATTTCCGTTTCGTTATTTCTGACTCCATGTGACCGCACCCTTAGATTGTCTTAAGTTCATCTTTAGATGCTGCATAGATCATTTCATTGGCTACAGAGTATCTGAACGTGAACTTAAGATGGTCTTAAATATAAGATCCGACTATGAATATGGCCTAATCAGTACTATTTCAAAGAAACGAACCTAGGACCTGTATCCTTGACGAGTGTAAGTGAGATACGAGTGCGGAGATCTTATAGTTCATGTTACATATATTATATATTTTTACATGCGCATCTCATTTGCACCCGAGATTATTTATTACCAGAAATCGGATATCGGTGCCGTTTTTCCCACTCACAGAGCCTAAGGGCCATATTCATAGTCAAGCTTCAAGTCAGTACTTAAGACGATCTTGGTCAAGTCGGTTTTATTCAAATAAGATCGTCTTAAGATCAATGGATTTCATAGTCGTGAAATAAGACGACCTTCACGAAGATGTTGCTCAAGTAAGACTTATTTGATTTGAGATTGACTTGACAAAGATAAACTTAAGACCATGCTTATTCTCGAATCGTCTGTTTCCGTAATATTTCCATTAGATCGACCAATAAAAACTGATTCAGAAAGACTGAATTCAGGAAAGAGTTTTGTATCATCCTATGTTACAGTCATTATAAAAAGTCTTTAAGATCTCGCTATGAATACGGACTATAAACTACGTTTATACGACGACGTTAATTCGGTTTAGGCTAGAGTCCACGAGACCAATGCACCAATAAAAGCACAGCATTTTTAGTATGTCACTGATTTTCACTAAATTCAGCATAAAACAAGAAATGCATAGAAATTAAATACGTATATTAAATATATAAGTTTAATTTTATAAAAATTAAAAAGTAACGATTAAAATAACGGACGTTTTGTTACTCGTTACAAAAAAAAAATGTATCACCGTTACTCTTTTGTTACTGACACAAAGAAGTAACGGCGTTACCTAATCGTTACTCAACAAAGTAACGATTAGGTAACGATACCAGTAACGGCGTTACAAGTAATGCGTTACTTCCCAATACTGAATATTACTAATATAATATAATATTTTTTACTTATTTACTAGTTATTTTTGTTACATGTATTTCAAATTCAGTAATGTTTCACGTCAATAATGCTTATAGAATAGTACTTAGAATAGTAGTTGTTAGTGGCAATCATTAATACTAGAATTTGTCTTATTACATATTTTTTATACTTCTTATACCGTTTTTCCAGAGAAAACACTTTCCTTAGATTTAATATTCGTATTTGTTTAATTTTGTGATTTTTTGATACATTATAATATTATATTCTTAAACGAAATATCATTTTTTTAAATGATGATAATAAAAACTTTTATTTTGTTCAAGAAAACCATATCATTTGATGAAACAACTATTGTTTTAAATAGTATTTTTTAAAAGTTTCTTTCTAAATTTAGTAATTTAGTAATTTAGTCGTTTTAAAATAACATGACACTATTGTTTTAAATAGTATTTTTTAAAGTTTCTTTCTAAATTTAGTAATTCGATTTGTTTAATTTGGATTTTCTTGGATTTTTTTATTTTTTCTGTTTGGATTAATCATTATAACCGTTTGTTAAAAATTTAAAAGTAATTATCACTGATTCACTACATTACATCAATATTCATCGCATATCGAATGTTGTTGCATTGTTCCAATATCTATCAGCAAATTATCCAACAAACATCAAGTAAAAGTTATATGACTATTATTTGGTGTTTGCTAGGTATATTATAACATACTGTGAACACTATAAGGATATAAGTGTAAATCGTTGTATAAGAATATCGTTGGAGTCATTGGGAATCGCCGCGTGCCGCTCGATCATCAGGTTAAGCAATACTTTAACAGAGTCAGGACATGGATGGGTAACCGGTGATATACTGCTTGGAATCGAAACTATCGAGGGGAGGATTCATGAAAGTTTGGAATGTGTGTTGACAATCTTCGATACCTAATGGTTTATGAGACATGAGAAAATTAGGAATTATAAATATATTTTTCAAATATTATGATTTTCTCATTTTTCACCTTCGCACAATAATTCTCAGTATTTGATTACTATCAACATTTAACAGTGATTTTATTATCATTATTCACCAGAAATTAAGCACTGGCCAAAAAATTACTGAATTACTGATAATAATTCCTTAATCATTAATAATTTTTCAGTATTTCTTAGTATAATATTTTTGTAAGGATCACCGAATACTTTGTATATTTCTTGTGCTTTTCGTCGTATTTGACTTTATTATAACTTGCTATTGTTCTTGTAACTTGCTAACTTGTTCTTGTAACTTGCTATTAACAATCTGTGTATTATCTTACGCCAATGTTTGCTCTTTTTCGAAATCAACATTAATATTGCATCACTTATCGAGTAATGCACGTAATTTTTTATTTGTTACATTTTATCTATCGTATCCTAACAACAGCTTGCTAGGAGATGAATTTATAACGTTATTCAGTGTGTTATTAATGACATGTTGCACCTTAGGTGTTTCTTCTAATTGGAGGGTTCTTTTATGGTTTTTGGCAAAGTTGATTGTTACGTCCTAGAGGAGAACGCAACAATAACGACTGTCATGATAAGCTTCGCCGTACTCGAAGGTTGATAAGCCGGTCAGTGGCTGGAGGAGATACTTTACATGGCGCATCAACGTACGGTGAGCAGTCCGATTTCGAGTTAGAGAATCGAATCTTTTTACTTGGGATGGGACCTAGAGCGATAAGCGAAAAGGGAGAATCAGATTAGAAGGCTTAGGTCGCGAGGTGGAAATATCAACAAGACTTATAAACAAAAAAAATTTTATTCTAGACAATCATGTATATTACCAGTTTACAAATTAATAGTAAAGTAAACAACGATATGTAAATCTATGTGTGTGTGTGAGGGAGAATTAGTCATCCGGAAAGTTGGAAGGTGAAGATAGTGGAGAAGGTGTAAGAAAAGATGGAGATGGTGGGACAGTAAGTGGATCGGGTGAAGATGGCAGAAGGTGAAGGGGAAAGGGGAGTAAGTTTTCTAGATCTAAATAACGCCTCAAGTCATTGCGTATTATTCGCCAAAGAGCTTCCCACGAAGGGAGATAGGTCACGAAGGACAATAGTCTCAACGTGTCAAGCGCGGTGTGCAGATCGCTGCTTTAGTGGGAGGATCGACGACCCACTAAAATGAGAGGAGCAGCGTATAGATCTCAATGAACCAGAATTGAAAAATGACTCACCGTATTATTGGGAATAATTAAGACTGCGAGAGAATGGATAAGGGAAAAATAAAATGGATGACTTACTTTTGAGATGTGTGCCCTGGATGGAGTAATCTCGGTAAATCTCGTCTCTTGTCTCTGAGTGCAGAGTCGCTTGGCTCACCGCTGAATTTGACGCAAATTAATGAGATGCGGTTCCGGCGGCAGAATATCAGAGTGCGTAAAAGGCTGAGTAGTAGCGTAACGAAATGCAGAAGAACAAATCGAACAAGTAGAACTAATAGAATAAATCGAACAAGTCGAACAAGTCGAACAACAGGAGGAAGTATCGAAATGTCGGAGTTTTTATAGGAAGCGGTTAGGTTTGGAAAATGAGAAATTTCGGGGTAGCGGTTACCGGATTCGTTGAAAATGACGTGCGTGAAGTAAGGAGAGTGGCTTGGATTGGAGGAAATTATGAAAAACTTGAGAAACCTTTGGTCAGGAGATGATTTCGATAATTCGTGTGCACTTTGGTCATATGCACTTTGGTCATGTGCACTTTGGTCAACGCGATTCAGGATTGCGTTTGTACAGGTGTTTCATGAGGTGTTGTAACTTGAAGTTCTTGATTGTTTAATTATTTCGAAATTTGTCGGATGAGCGGTTAATTATATGTAATGTATTCAGAATAAGAGTACGAGTGGGTTACGGGACGTAACAATTTTAAAAACCGATTTATTCTTTCTACTTGTCCGTTAGTCTACAGTGAGGCTACGGCGGTCATTATGTATTTAATATTATTACTAGTAAATTAGCGAAATACTTAAAACGAAAAAGCCGTATCTCTATCGTTAATCATGTTTTGTATAACCAAATATATTAAATATCAGTTTCAAGTAATGGATAACTTTTGGTAATTGATATTTGTGGATAGGAAATTGATAAACTTTGTAAGTATATCAATTATTATTAGTACGTGCCTACCCATCTTCAGTGGCTTCTAATGGATCAAAATAATCTATATGTAAGTTATCTGTTTGATAAGGTACATTATTTTTTGTAAATATTTTCCTTTCAGCCTTATCCACGAATATCGAATATGTTAAACATTTAACAATTATTTATATATTGACGTATTTCTAGTTTTATATGAGGATGTACTATGTAAAACTTATAATTTTGTACGTCTAGCGTCCAGCACGTTATTCGTGGATTTATATTAATTTCCCTCATTGCTAGTATTAATAAATTACAGTCAGTAATAACTTTATACCCTGTAAATAGACATGAAAGCGTTGAATTACTTTCACAATAGCTAAAGTTTCTAACTCATAACTGTGATATTTTTATTTAGCTTCGACAGTGAACTTACTAAAATGGACTATGGGAGCCATGCTCCCATCTTTTTATTTCTGGAGAAGTATTGTGCAAAAATCTAAATTGCTTGCATCTGTATGCAATTCCGTTCCCGCTGTTGGATTGTATAAAATAGGAAGTGAAGTTAACTCCTTTTTTAATCTCTTAAAGGATTTTATGCACTTATCTTAAAAATAAAGTACAACATTCTTTTAACTAAAAGTTGCAATAGTCTAGCTTTGACAACATAATCTTTAATAAATCGTCTGAAATAATTGTTCAATCCAAGACAGGCTTGTACTTGCTAACCGTTTTAGACTGTGGAAAGTTTAGAATTGATTGTATTAGGTGGTAAACTTAGTTCTTGCGGTTTTTTTGTTTAAAAAACTCATTTATTTCGACATCAAAAGCAAAAAATACATTAATCGAAGTATTTTCCCTCGCTAGCTATACATTTTTCCCATCTTTCGGGCAACGCGTAGATTCCGCGACGATAGAACGATTGGTCTTTTCATGCAATCCATTCGTCGATCCATTTTCGCATATCCTCGTAATTTCTAAAGTGTGTATCCACCAAGCCGTGCTACATCGACCGGAACAAGTAACAGTCCGAAGGAGCTCAGTCTGGTGAATACGCTGGGTGCGGGAGAACTTCCCACTCGAGC